>NC_049254.1:4083048-4388048 GCF_011100685.1 Canis lupus familiaris | reverse complement strand
AATAAAAAAAAGTGACTTTACAAGGTTAATATGAGGATCTTCTATCTCCATAACTTTAGACATTTGATAAACTCTGAGATATGATGTAAAACAGAATTATGATAATGATGATCTATTACATTTATAATCTATCATAAGAATCCCTTGATGTCAAGGATTCTATTAAATACCTGAATTCTTTCAGCTAAAAATTATTTACCTTTTAACTAGGAATAATAACTGAGTAGTTAGTAATGAGTATTTTGTAAATAGTATTGCTTTATCAAGTAAGTTAATCTTCATTAAAATAAGGGATAATAAAACTAAAGAAAGCAAATTTCAATTTTTATATCACAAATATGAGATAAAGTATATTAGAACAAGAAATTAAATCAAATGATAGGCAAAAAGTAATGCAGGATACAAAAATAGATGGTATGGAACCAGCATCCAATTATAAGACAAATATTAGAGATGCTAAAGAAAAACTGCCTTCTACCAGAGAATTTTTTTCTTGAAAATGAAATTTGAAACAGTAAAGCAATTAAAGAAATGAAATCGTTTTTCACTATTATGATGTCGCTGCCAACACTGAATAACAGATCTTAACTAAATAAAAAGCCAAGTCAAAACTAAAATACATTTCATAATCAAGGAACAATAAAAAGAAAAAAATAAATACAGGCTCAATATAAGAAAATTATAATTAGTCAATACCACGTCTCTTAAATCACTAATTCTAATAGGAAATATTTCAATGTTTAATGATATAGAACTAGGTAGAAATTACAGATATTGGTAAAAATAATATATCACAATGGATAATGACAATTGTGATGTGTACAGAAATATACACAAAGTAATGAAATGTGGAGTTCCTGGCTGGCTCAATAAGTTAAGTACCCAACTCTTGATTATAGCTCAGGTCATTGTCTCAGGGCCTGGAATCAAGTCCTGCCTTAAGCTCCCCACTCAGCTGGGAGTCTGCTGGTCTCCCTCTCCCTCCTCCTCTCCCCCTGCTTGTACATGGGCATGAGCAGGCTCTTTCTCTCTCATGAATAAATCTTTTAAAAAATAATGAAAGTGAATAAAATTGAATTTAGACATATACACTAAAATAATACTTAAAATTATGACACAGAATCAGGGGACTTGAGAATTGACAAATAATTATTAAGGAGTAAGGGTGTTTTTGAAGATTCTCTCTTTTGAACAATGATGATTAGTTGCTTCTGTTTAATTTCCATTGTTCAGTTTTCTCAATTTTAAAAATCCAATTACCAAAGTTATTTTTTTCATGAGGTAGTAAATTACAATTAAGAAAAAGACACAGTCCTTGACTTCACAGAATTTCAAGTTCATTAGGGAATGAGCCACAGTCAGTACACTTAGAACACCACGGGCAATAGGGGTTACACCATGATTCTGAATAAGGGGTTACACTATGATTCTGAACAAGATGCTATGGGATCCTAGGGTCAGCAGTGACTAACGCTTGCTTAAGAGATTCCAGGCTTCACAGACCAGACATGGCATCAGTATCTGAATTGGAGAATAAGCAGTTTTACCTAGACCAAGAACTAGAAAATAAAAGAATCCCTAGTAGGTAGAGAGAAGCACATGAGAAATTATGTTCACAGAGCATTGTAAAAGATGGAAATTGTGGTTTGAACATAAGGCTGTTGGAAAGAAAGAATATGAAGCTGGAAAATCAGGGGCACATTAGATTTCCAAGAACCTACAGAGCCTGCTAAACACAGTAACTTCAGATAATGCAAGTCATCAAAGGCTTTAAAACTGACATTGGCCTAGGTAGAACTTCATTAAGTTAGAAGACACTGAATGAAAAGGACATTATCTTAGGAAGTTAAGGACACAAAGAGTTCAATGTTAAGACTATTAAGTTAGTAGACATAAAGCATTTAATGTTAAGACCTGAATTCTAGTAGTCAATATGGATTATGGTGCTGGAGGTCAGATAAAAGTTCAGGACTTTAGAAAATATTTTGATTAACATCTGGCCTTCTAATGATTATGGTAGCCACAGATGAGGTGTCCCAGAGGGAATAACTTTTAACAGTAGAAGAAAAATGAGGAGACAGCATTGAAAACGCTATTTACACAGCAGGGAGAGAAAGGAAAAAAAAGACAATTTAAAATTGTATTTGCATTAAGCCAAACATTTCAGAAGTAAATTCTCTTTCCTTCCTTTTTAATGCTTTTAAGTCATTAAAATTGTTACCTATTTTAGCCCATATCATTTATAATTAAACCCTATTAATTATAGAGGTTTAATTCATATACTGTGCTAATAGATAATATATTTAGCATGTTATATGCACTTTATTAAGTATCTCATTAAATTCTCAATCCCATGAAGTCATCAATTATTATTAACCAGATCTTACTAATAAAGAAACTGACCCATAGAGTGGTTAGGTAATCTACCCAGAGTGACATAACTAATAAATAATGGAGCAGAACTTTGAAAATAAAGCCCACCTTCTCATCAACTACATTACTTCTATATACTTCATTTTTTATTACCAGTAGTTACTTTTGTTTTATGTTACCATTTTCACTTAAGTGATTTTAATTAAATTTTGTATTATAATTAAATTTAAAAGACATGAAAAACCACCTACAATCCTTCTATATCAATCAGTAATGCATACAGATTCTCATTTATCTTGGACCTGGTATATATCTATAAATAAACCTCAGTGGTCTTGGTTTTGAATTAATAATCAAGTGTAACACATATAATAATAATCCAACACCAAAGTTTCATCTAACACCATGTTTGTTTAGTGTTATGAAAGGATATAGGGAACACAACCAAATTCTAGACACAGAAATAGGCAACAGCACAGCAGAAGACTCAAAGGCAGGGCTTCCAAAGATCCCACTCACTCAGGATTCAGGACAGGGAATCAAAAAAGACAATACAGGGTGTGTGAAGACAACCTCATTTCAGGAAACCAATCAGCACTGGGGTCCCTTAAGCTATTACACCCCGTTCTGATTCTCTGATGTATCAATATAGTTAGTTATCATCCAGTAAGCCGTCTCAACAAGTAGGTACAGGTATTTGGTTTAATGAAAAGTAACCTTGGGCAGCACGGTCTAGCACTGCCTTCAGCCTAGTATATGAATTAAATCTCTATAATTAATAGGGTTTAATTATAAATGATATAGGCTAAAATAGGTAACAATTTTAATGACCTAAAAGCATTAAAAAGGAAGGAAAGAGACCGGGGATCGAGTCCCACATCAGGCACCCTGCATGGAGCCTGCTTCTCCCTCTGCCTGTCTCTCTCTCTCTCTCTCTCTCTCTCTCTCTCTCTGTCTCTCATGAATAAATAAATGAAATTTTTTAAAAAAGTAACCTGGCCAGATTTTCATTTACCTTGGATCTGGTATATACCTATAAACTCCTTGAATTTGTAGTACAAGGAGACTGTCTGAAGATAGAGAAAAGATAACTAACCAGTTATTAATACTTTCCTTCCACCATAGATATATGTTAGAAAATCAAATTATTTAATTGATCTTTATTAAAATATAATTACATATTAAATGCTTGTTTGCTTTTTACATAAAACTAATTTATTTTTAAGATATCTCTTCTTTCAGGGAAGCAAACTAACATCAATACAATTTATTACATTTTCCAAATCTTAAAGAATGCACTGATCCCTAATATTTGAAGTATATTTTAAAATATCCAAAATATCCAAAATTACACCGTTAAAATGTGAGCTGTAACAGAATATGGACTGTAAAGCCACAAAAAAGTTTTAGTTTCTTTGGTGTGGTAGTTATAGTGACATTTTTTTTAACAAGCAATATAAAAAATGTCCTTCATAACTTATAGGACATACAAAGCACATAAAATACATAGGAAAACAACTGTTCCATAAAATAATCTAATTTTTAAATGAGTATGTCTATTTTAAGAAACATATGAAGTATATTTTACCAAAGTACAAATGAAAATCCCAGGTTTTGCTCTTGTACTTATTTTCAAATGGTTTTAAATGGAAAAATATTCTTCTATCCAATACATGTATAGATTTTCATTTATTAAAATCATATGAAGAATTTTCCTGTGAAAATGTTGATTTACTGCAGTTTTGCCATATTTCCTTTTCTCTATATACATTTTGAGGGCTGATATTATTTCCTGTGCATCAGAATCATAATGGTTTTAATAACTGCAAATTTACCCTCCTTCACTTTTCTGTAGCCTTTAAGATATGCTTAAAGTTCTCAACGTCAATCTCTCAATTTTATTAATTATAGATTAATATATTTTTATCATTTGATTATAAATACAAATCTGTAAGTATTTTTGTCCTGCACTAAGTGATTTATCTTTTTCGTTTTACTTAACCCTCAAAAATCTATAAAGTAGGTAATATTATTTTAGTTATTTTAGAGATGAGAACGAAATATGGAATTGTTAAGTGCTCTGACCAAAATCATACAGATCTATATTTTTATTTTTTCAGGCTAGGAATGTAGTCTTCTTATTAGAAATAAATTGAGAACCTATCCTAACTCCAGTATCTGACTTACACAACTTTCGTAAGCTTTGGTCATATAGGAGTTAGCTGCTCATTTAATTTGTTCAGATGTGCAATTCAGAAAATATGGGTTAAGTGAAAATTATTTCATTTCAGGGAACGCATCAGCTCTGGGGCTCCATACTGGACAACACAGGTCTATAAAGCAAAACAGACTCTTGGGGCAGATGGTAAATATGGAATCACAAAATCTATTTAGGGCTATTGAATTAATCCAAGGGATAGGTGATGTTATCAAGGACCAGAGTGGTAATAGTAACAGTTTAAAAAGGCAATCAAGAAACAGACTCTTAACTACAAAAAACAAACTGATGGTTACCAGAAGGGAGGTGAATTGGAGGATGGGTTAATAAATAGGTGATGGAGATAAATGAGTGCACTTGTTGTGATGAGCACTGGGTGTTATATGGAAGTGTTGAATCAATATATTATATACTAGAAACCAATATTATACTGTATGTTAACCAACTGGAATTTAAATAAAAACTTAAATAAAATTAAACATTTGTTTTAAAAGAAAAATTTCTAAATATACTTTTAAAGGAAAGCCACAGAAATTTGCTATTGAACATATTATAAAGTTTGAGAAAAAGTGAGGTCAAAAAGAACTTCAAGTTTCTGTCTAGAGTTATTGGAATACTGGAATCTCCCTTTTGTCAAACAGTGATTACTGTGGAAGGAACAGGTTGACGTAAGTTAATAAGAAGTTCAGATTCGGAAATGTTATATAAGATGCCTGATAAACATCCAAGTTGAGCATGTACAATTCTGGATATAGAAGTCTGAGTTCAGAAGAGAAATCTAGGCTGGAATATATATTCAGGATTCAGTTAATATAAAGTCTTGAGGCTGAATAAAACCACATGGAGAGTAAATGGCAATATAAAAATCAAATGACTGATCCCTGGAGGAGAAATCAACCAAGGAAATAGAAAAGGCAAGAAAAGAAGCAGAACAGAGGGATGTTTTAGAAACCAACCAACATAATTGCTTCAAAAAAGAGGTAGCTATTATACATGATTAATGCTATTGATAACTCAAATATGATGAAGGCTGAAAATGGACTTCTAGATTTGACAATGTGAGCATTATGGGTGATACTGAGTTGGGCTGCTTTGGCAAACAGTTGGATAGAAGTCCAATTAGTCTAACTGGAATGATTTTGTGAGAAAACATGGGGAATGCAGACAGCTCTTTCATAGAAAAATTATGAAGACAACATATAGATAATTTTTCAATGAATTGTTTTTAGAGAAATGTGTAGTACCTAAAGGGGGATGAACATATGGCAGCATATTTATATGCTGATGTAAATAATACAACTGATGATGCATTAGATTAACATTATTAATATTAGAGAATACATATAATGAATTGCATGATTCACTTTCTTACATTTCAATGATAATTTCTAAAACCTGAAATTCACTTTTGTCATTATCTCCTTTATTTTCTTTTTTTTATTATCTCCTTTATTTTCATTTAATAGTTAATTTTTACAGTTTATTCCCCAGGAAAATATAGGCTGCTTAGCCTATCTCTCCTCTACAATTTTTAATATGATGTATGTATGCATAGGTATACGTGTATGCACACATATACACACATATGTATGTATGCCCACAGATAGTCTCTACTATGAGACATACATATATATACACACACACGTATATGTATGCCCACAGATAGTCTCTACTATGAGACAAAATGAGACCTTTGAACTAAATTATCTCTTACTCTCCAGACTGTTTTTAATATAATCCGTTCTTAGTCTCTCCAGAGATTTGCTTCATTTATTGGGAGCAGTTATTCACAGAGCTATTGCTCAACTTCACTCATCACTATGAACGCCTAAATCTGATCTATTTATGACCCTTTCTTCTTGACTGAAAAAAATATGTTTAACACTTCAGCTAAAATTATTTATTAACAGGATTAATGAAGTTGTTTTTTCTCTATCTCAATCTGTTAGAAAATTTTGCTCTTGATCCATTTTTATCTTAATAATTGCTGCCTGTCTCTTTTCAGTTTTGCTGATCCATACTGTAAAGAACTTGGAGCAGCTAAATTTGTCAACAATGCTCTCATTTACAAGAAATAAGGAACCCCATGTTATCCTTACTTTAGAGTTATATTTATTTTTTCATTTGTATTCAACTGGCTAACATATAGTACATTATTAGTTTCAGATGTAGAGTTATGTTTATTGCTGCTTATTTTATGTAGGCTGATAATTAAATAGTTCATTCTCATTGAGTGTTTACTCAATGCAACATGAAAAAGTTAGAATTTTGAAAAAATGCTACCTGGACCACCACTCTAGTCTGTCCAAACTAACAATATGCTAGGCCATTAAGAAAAGATAGTAGCCACATATGCCAAAGTCACTTTATAGTTACTAGGCAGATGGACTTATAAATGCATCTGAAATTAATAAATACAGTGTTAGGACCAATGCCTATTTATCTATCAAGAATTTTTTTTTGCCATTTTTTTTTTTTTAAGTAAGGGAAAGGGGAAAGAGGAGAGAGAATCTTAAGCAGGCTCTATGGCCAGCCCAGTGAGGAGCCCAATATGGGACTTAATCTAACAACCCTTGAGATTATGACCTGAGCCAAAATCAAGAGCCAGACTCTTAACCAAATGTGCCACCCAGGTACCCCACCCAAGTATTTTTTTTAATGTCTGACTCTGCACATTTAGTTCTATCAATAAACTTCCTATGTAACTAATATTTTAAAATCAATTTATCAGACCTCATAGGAGACAGAAGCAATGATATACTGAGGTACAATAACTTCTATCAAGGAGTTCACAACTAAATACTAGGGAAAGAAGAATAAGAGCAGCAAAACATAATTTCCTGAAATAACTTTTGTAATACAAGGCAAATATGATAAAGCCTGTAAACCAAGTATAGATTACTGTACATTTTTCTGTGAATAAGTTGGCGAGAGAATTATAAACAAGTAGAAAGATGTCTTAAACTTCAAATGTATCATGCTTGGATTAAGCAGACATGTAAATATATACTATTATAACATTAGCTCTTATACATATGCAAAGATAATTCCTATATTTTGTGCACTTATCATTTCAGAATTAAACTGTCAACGGTATAACTATTGATTTTCTTATATCTTTCATTGACAAATTAACTTAGTTTATTATGGTCCCCCAGTTAAATGATGTTTTTCATTCTTCATTTACATATATTTTGACTATTGCTAAGTGATAACCTTTTAAAAGTCATGACTATGGTTTGTGTGTCTGTGGTGTAGAGATGTATCATTCCCGGATGTACTGAAATAACCAGGTCGATGGATGACAGTGGATGGAGCAAGCTACTAATTTCTTCTCCCTGCTCCAAAAATCCATTTACATATTTTATCCTCAGATAGGGGACATACCAGATATTAAGCTGATAAGAACAGTACTACATTTGATTTAGCCAAAAGGCTACAAAGCAACTAATTTTTTTTTTAAATACACCAGTTACAATTACAATGTGCAACTTGTATTCATGGAATTACTGCCATGCTTCTCTACTGCAATGCATTTTAATAATCTGAGTGGAGATTCATTATATTTCAAAATATACAAAATCTGAAATTAAGGTTTTGAGGTTAGTTTTTTTTAAAATGTCCTTTTAAGGTCATTTTGCAAATTCACTGACCTGTATCTTCAGAGTCCTCCCAGGTATAGACAATTAACAATATCATATGAATATTTAATTACTTTTAAACTTTCACTAAGAGTCAAGAGCAATAATATAGAGCTTGAGATACAGAAAAGGGAACTTATAGAAACTACCTACTTCCATTTATATAGTATATACAGAAATGCTTGACAAAGTTGATATACCTTTTTATAATAATTTAACTTCAAACTCTAATATAATGGATTAATAACAGCTTGCTATTTTTAGAGTATGTATAAAACAGAACCATGATGTTTTTAATTAGCTAATTTTGCATGCTTTAAAACTACGACATTTCAAAAATATTTTTGAGAAGCCAGATGTTTGTCACTGATATATTTTTTTAAATAGCAATTAAGAAATAGATGTTAAAAAAAAAAAAAAAGAAATAGATGTTAAGTTCAAAATAAAAGTATAGACTTTTTCATGTACTCTGGGGTCTAAAAAGACAAACTGCCATAGAAAAAAAAAATCTTTCTACTTAAAAAGATGTTATTAAATGTCGTTTTCCTAGAAACTTTTCCAACCTGGCTCCTATGGAGCTGCAGCATGTACATCCAGAGGAGAAGTAACATCAGGGTCTGGTGAGGTGGTCTCTTCAGTGCCTTCTTGAATTTTCCCCCCTTTTAGCAGTGTTGAAAATAGGTCTGGAAAAGCATAGGAAAGCTATATCAAATTTTCCTGAGGAGGTTTTTTCCATACTGTTTTAGCAACTTTGCATGGTGAAGGTGTTATATGGTATGACATACGTATTCATTTTCACTAATGAGTCCTTCCATGTAAAGTTAACAATATCCTCAAGAAAAATATAATTACACTGTATTAATTCAAGTCAAGCTATATTTAAAAATATGCTTGTGTGCATCAGATAAGAAGCAGCCTTAGAACTACACAAACATAAAAATGATTTCTAAGAAACACTGAACTATTTAGGATGGTATCCTTTATACAAAATGAAATATGATGCTTTAGGACAATACGTCTTTTGATATGCTATCTTCATATGCTAGATTTTTAAAAAAATATTTAAATATAATATGCTCTTATACAGTCCAGAAAAATGAAATGCATTGTTTAATGAGTATAAATGAGAATTCTTTCCATGTGTACTCCTAGAGTAGTTTTGCATATGTCACATATATATGAAATAGTTATACATTTGTGTTTACCAAAAATAAAAATATCACTGATTACACTTCTGATCGTGAATGAGAAAGATAAGATTGTATGTTGGCAGATATATATCACCTTTAATTTGTTGAAGTGATCAGCCTAATTAGTTATAACATGAGAAATATATTTTGATATAATTCTTCCCCAGTATTGACTACCTGACATGTAATGAAACTATTGATGATTTTAATTATAGTTTTTTTCTAAAATCCATAAAAAATTTTTTATGAGTATTATCTTCTGGTTTAGTGAAAACGAATGTAGCAATAAATATTTAAAGAAGAGAGGTTGCTAAAACAGTAACCATGAATCTAAATACTCAGTGTTACTAGATTTAACTTTACAAGACTTGGATGGACATTAGAGAACCAATATTATTCGAATTTCTGTACAACTGAAAATGGATAAACAATATCACCATTTTTATGGTGCCAGAATATTAAAAAAAAAAAAAAACAAGTATTGGAGAAGACTTTTATAGTGCTAAGACCAAATATAATATTTAAAGCTTTTATATATTTAAAGAACTTTTTTTTCTAACCCATGTTTTCATATTTATGATTGACAGTCCTTTAGGAAAAAGACATTTGAATGATCTGATTGTTTCATGGTCTTCAATTTGTTAATGCTCATTTCAATGTCATTTTCCTTCCCAATTGCCCACTCTTATAACTTTATCTAAACTTCACTAATAATTAAAGTACTGTGAAATAATATAAATACTATAAATTATTTTTACAAATATTCTTATACCCAATTACCATGACTATGATATATACACACAGTGAAATTATAGTTATACAATATGTAATTTCCTTAATGAGACACAAAACCAATAGAAATATATATTCCTGTTTGACATATTTTATTGGATTTTTCTAGAAATCTATATTTGGTTATTTCAAAACCATAGTTAAAAAATAATAAGGTATGCTAAAAAATTGATTCTAAAAAGCAAATAATTTACAAGTAAGATTAAAACACCCAAATATACTAATGTAATTTCTTTAATAAAATAGAATAGAATTAGAATTAATCTTTGAGAATAAACCCTAAAAACAAAAATGAAAACCAAAGGTTCAAGGAAGAAAAATCTGATAGTAATTAACACTGACCTCTGTGACTTGAATTTAAGTTACAAATCAAAATAGTCTAGTCAGTCAAAGGGTGGTACTCTATTCACAAACAACTCTGTTTGTGGCTTAAATATGTACAAATTTATTTATCTCTATGGAAATAAAAACTCATTAAAACAGGAAAATATACTTCAGACTTTGATAGAGAAACTCTATTAATAACTATTTTAGAATGAGCAGTACAATTAAGTGGGGGGGAACCTGTGATTTAATGACAAATTTCTGAGTTGAAGATATTCACCAATATGATATTGCAGAGGCTTAAGGAAAATCATATACAATCAGAACATCTGATTATGAACAACAAAGCCTATGAAACTGAAAATGTGCTCAGAGACCCTGCTGTGACAAAAAGCTTACAAAATAAATGATGCATTTCTTCAAGATCAGCTGTAACATAAGCAAATCCTTCCAAGATATCTACAAAAATGAGTTCATCAGAATTCCCAAGTGTTCATAAAGTATTCAATATTAAATATCCCTCTTAAATATGGAAGTGTCTAAGTTAAAATTATAGTAAAATTAATTTAAATTTCCCAAATTTCCGGCCAATAGGTTGTCACTTTGCATAAGCAAGCAGAATTCAAAATTGAAAAGAGCAAACTATGAAAGAAAAAAAAAATGAACCAGGGAAAAGTTTGCTGCTGAAAAAAAGTACAGCCTAAGAGAAACCTTTTCAAAGGTATCACAGATAAACTAGGCATATTATTAGAGGTGAAATTGTAAAGACTTCATTTTCCATGATTTAGTAATGAAATACAGCGTTCACAAGCCATGGGTGTTATAAGAGGAGAAAAATGGCAAGTTCCTGTTTCTTTCTTGGAAGATTATTACATCTCTCTCTCTCTCTCTCTCTCTCTCTCTCTCTCTCTCTCACACACACACACACACACACATTGATATTAGCTAAGTTTTAAATTATTAAATATCAAACTGTTTAAGAGGTTTAACATAATACCTTATAAGAAATGGAGTATAGGCTTCAAGTTTAAAGGGAAAAAAGGTGAAGTTTTCTAAGTATATGGATCCTCAAAGTGTTAAAATGAATACACAAATAAAGCAAAAGAATGGTAGCAAGTTCATGAACACCATTAGTTATAAACTTCATAACAGGATAAATAAATATAATTATCTGGTTATTATATACAGGGCTTTAAAAGTTCCCAGTCAGCATCTAGTTAGCTTAGAGAGCAATGAAGAGTTAAGAGAAGACAACTGGTCAGGTTACACGGAGGGACTGAGACCAACCTGAATGAATAAAGACACACAAAATAATTTTGCACAGCAGCGGGTAGAAATGAGAAAATGATAATAATAATTCCTTGGTGAAACAAATTTTGGGAAACCTAAGGATCAAATTTAAATGTTATGCACATGCTTGTATTGGATTATGTATTTTTATAATTAAAAATATTTCAGGGATCCCTGGGTGGCTCAGCGGTTTGGCGCCTGCCTTTAGCCCTGGCGTGATCCTGGAGTTCCAGGATCAAGTCCCACATCAGGTTCCCTGCTGCTCCCACTGAGCCTGCTTCTCCCTCTGCCTCTCGCTCTCTCTCTCTCTCTCTCTGTGTCTCTCATGAATAATAAAATCTTTAAAAAAAATAGATAAAAATAAAAATATTTCAGTCTTTAAAATGCTATTTTAACTTAGGAATACCTACCGGGAATAGTACGCTCTATGCTTCCATTTTTGGTGAAACGTGTCATGGACATTTCTCTCCAAAGTATTTTTAGATAACACTGGCCTGCAGTGAACAATATAATACGTGGCAATGGGAGAGACTTAGGGTAGAAAGACTACAAAGTTTTCTGTTGAGTTGCCATTGCAAGTACTGGGAGTCCCTCAGTACATTTCCAAATCTAACTCAAAGAACAGATTCTAAATTTAGTCATGGTTAGGGGTAAGAGATTATAAACGTGCTTGCTGGTTTTGATGCTTTCATGTGTACACATAGCTAGGTCCTCAAGTCTAAGGTATTAAAGGACACTAATCCATCCCCACCTTTTGTCCCCAATAGGATACTGATTAAGGTGCAGCAAAATCCCCAGAACTCTAGAACCTTCCACTCTAAATATACCATCCTAGAATAACTCCAGTATACTCTCGGTGAACTGATTTTCCGGCTAAAAATAAGGCAAAAAAATGTTCCCAGATTATATTTTATTTGCTTATATAGCATGGTATTAAAGATATCCAGAGTTGTCCAGAAAAGAGGAATTAGATAGATAGATGATAGATAGATCAATAATAGCTATATACATTGGCAGAAGGTAAAAATAACATGAAGCTATGACAGAATGGCAAGTGGGGCAAAGGAGACACCTCAAAAGTAAGCCTCATGAGAGTCATAAAACAAATTTGAGAAGATAAATAAAATTTGACAGGTCCATTGTTTTAACTGTTACTACTAGATATGAGTTATTTAGAAAGACTTGAAAAAACTACAACATGGGGGGCGGACCTGGGTAGCTCAGTCAGTTGAGCATCTCTCTTCGACTCACATCAGGATCTCAGGGTCCTGGGATGCAACCCCATGTCAGGCTGTCTGCTTCTCGCTCTGTCCCTTGACCCCTACTTCCCCCTGTTCCCCGCTGGGCTTTCTCTCTCTAAAATAAATAAATAAAACCTTAAAAAAAAAAAAAACTACAAGGGGCTATTTTCAGCCTCTGATAGACAGGCTAGCTTATGATAAATTGTCCTGTGCTAAAAATAAGAATAAACTCCAGGGAGAGAACTGGAAGAGACTTAAGGCAGGCAGAAACTAAAGGAGATGAGATCCTTGAAAGAAAAGTATTACTTTGGCTATATCAGATTTTAGACACCGCATTGATACTGAGAGCATCCTCCATCTCTAGGATAGGAGGTGGGGCAGCTGGAAGGGGATAGCAAGAGCTCAAGTGGAAAGCTGCAGTTATTGAATCCCTATGGAGGAAAAAGAAGACAGACTTCTGGCTTCCAGAGCAGCTGGAAATCAGGGCTAGGAGTGTGACTGTGGAGAGTCAAAGAAGGGGGAGTCCAAAAACTGCACGTGGACACCACTCAAACTGCCTGTGTTCCATGCAAGGCTAAAAGCAGCCCAGAGGAAAACTGAAAGCCTTGAAAGAGCTTAGTAGAGGTTTTAGCAGCTGCCCAGCCCAAGGGAGGTAAGTTCACAGTTAAGTCTCAACAAATTCAGGCTTTGTAAATATTCCAGCTCCCCTTATCATCAGACTAAGTGCAAAACCATTAATAGATGGAAATAGTCCTAACAAAACCTAAAATCATGTCTTTAAAAATCAGGGTGATCTGCATGTAATTTAAACTGCCTACTAGAAGAAAATTGATAAGTTTTCAGAAGAAAATTGCAATATCCAGAGCCTCTAAAATATATAATATATAAAACTTATTAAATATGTGAAAAAAAAACAAGAAAACAAGCCCCAGTATCAAGAGAAAAATCTGTCCATTGAAAATAAATAGACTAACTAGAAGGAAACTAAGAAGAAATTCTGTAATTGAACAATACAATAACTGAAATTAAAAATCCATTTATTGAGATTAAAAAAATATTGGAAAAAAAACAGAAAAAGAATCAGTGAAAAGCCAGTTAATAAAAATAATCCACACTAAAGTATACAGAGAAAAGAAAGATTGAAAAGAAGAAAAGGGAATACAACCTCAATAACCTGAGAGCCAATATGAAGATACCCTGCATACATGTTTTTGCAGTCCCAGACAGAGAGTACAGAGAGACTGGGGCAGAAATATCTGAAAAAAAAATTATTACAAAATCTTTTGTAAGTTTCATCACAGAAAAACCCACAGGTTCAGGAAGCTCAGCAAATTCCAAGCAGGATAAATAAAAACGATTGGTTCTTTTTTTAATTATGAACTTGGGAGATTTTAATTACAGACATCATTTGTTTGCTAGGAATCCAAACTGAAAATGAATACATAAATCATTTTATAAATAGTTACAAAAGTACTGAACTTGTCGGAAGAGTAGCTTGTTGAATTAACGAGAACATTAAATTCTAGAAAATGTACGAAATGGATTAAAGACTTGTATGTAAGATCTGAAACCATAAAACTCCCTGAAGAAAACATAGGCAGCAAGTTCTTTGACATCAGCTTCAGCGATATATATATATATATATATATATATATATATATATATATATATATAGGACTATCTCCTCTGGCAAGCAAAATAAAAGCTAAAATAACCAAATGTTATTTCATCAAACTAAAAAGCTCTGCACAGCAAAGGAGACCATCAACAAAGTGAAAAGGCAATCTCCTGAATGGGTGAAGATAGCTGCAAATCTTATACCCAATCAGATCAGAGATTAAAATATATGAATCTTATGTAAGTCGTTAAAATATGTAAAATACACAACGAACTGATACCATTCAACACCAGAGAAGCCCACAAATAAAAGGGGCAAAGGACTTGAGCAGGTATTTTTCCAAGGAAGACATTCAGATGGGCCACAGGCACATGAAAAGATGTTCAATATCACTTAACATCAGGTAAATGCAAATCAAAGTTGCAATGAGGTATCACCTCACACCTGTCAGATCAGCTATCATCAAAAACAACAACAACAACAAAAAAAAAAACAAAAAACAAAAATACTAATGCTGGCAATTATGCAGAGAGAAGAAACCCTGTACCCCATGCACGGGGATGTAAGTTGGCTCAGTCACTGTGGAAAACAGCGTGGAGGTTCCTCAAAAAATTAAAAATAGAGCTACCCTATGACCTAGCAATTCTACTTCTGGGTGTTTATCGAAAGAAAGCTAAAATACTAATTTGAGGGCTTCTGTGCACTGTAGCGCTGCTGACAATCGCCAGGATAAGGAACAACCTGCGCAGCCACTGAGGGCTGAATGGACGAGGAGGACGGGTAAGTGTACGCAACCGGGTATTAGCAGCCATAGATAGGAACGAAATCTGGCCGTTTGCAACAATGCAGTTTGAGAGACTAAGGCCGAGCAAAAGAGGTGGGAGAGAGAGACCCTATCATACCAGCTCACTCAGAAGTAGAATCTAATAAACGAAAGGGAAACAGACTACTGGAAATAAGCGAGCAGCCTCAGAGAGGGAAGTGTAGGGGAAGGGGCGAAACGGGCCGCGGACGGCGGAGGAACAGCTGCAGGGAGCGGTCGTGAGGCTGCCCGCACCGCAGGGGGCGCGGCCCCTACTGGGCGGCGACTCTGGGGCGGGGCAAGATGGCGGCGCGCGGCCCTAACCCTGGGGCCCTAACCCCGCGCCGCTAACTCACCCTCGGGGCTTCCGCAGCATCCTGAGCACGGACCAACTGGACCTGAGACGTAAGAACAGTCGGACGCCACCGAGAGGAGGGCCTCCGCTCCTAACCGGGTGGGAGGGGACTGAAGTGCGGGCGCCTGCGAGGCGCTGGGCTCCAGCGGAAGGGGAGAGCCCTGGCCGGAAGCGCAGCCACGAGCCGGAAGTGCAGCCTCGGGCCGAAAGCGCAGCCTCGGGCCGGAAGCGCAGCCCCAGGCCGGAAGCGCAGCCCCGGACGCAGCGGGACCTTAACAGTCCGCCAGAGTTTCCCAGAGGGCAGAGAGCTCCGCGGGGAAGTCGGCAGAACTGGGATCGCAGGGAAGCCTCCAGATCCCCCACCTGTCCCGGGGCGCCAGGCCAGTGCGGACCTGGAGCGGTGGGTAGTTACTCAGGGACAGCTGGCCCCAGGGCTGGAGACCCGGCACCGCCATGCGGCATCTCCCCTGGCCCCTGGGAGGGGCAGGGCGTCGGGGAACAAGGTCTCGCGGGATCCACAGCTCACGGAGCTGCCCCCCCCCCCCCGGCGGGGCGGGGCAGGGCATCTCCGCAGGTGCTCACACCTGAGAACCAGCGCAGCAGGCCCCGTCCCCAGGAGACCAGCTGCAAGGATGGGGAAGAGCGAGTTTACCGGCCGAGCAGTGCTGGAAAGCTCCAGGACTGAGAGAAAATAGAACATACAACTAGAGGGGCTTTTTTTTTCCCCCCCACTGCAACTCGTTTTTGTATCAGGCTAAAAATTTCCAATATTTTTTCTCTTTTCCAGCCTTTACTGTAATATTTTACCAACTCTTCATTTTTAAGCTCTTTCCTTTTCGACATTCATAGTTCTACAATTACATGCCTTAAATATATTCTTCATTTTTGGATTCCCTTCAACATACTCAATTTAATTTTGGTAGATATATGAGTTATGTTTTTTTTTTTTTGTGCCTCATTTTGTTTTATAATGGTGAAAGTTAGTACCTTCCAACACATTGACCAAAATACATCCAGAACCAAGAGGAACACCGTGTTGGTTCATTCTGTGACACTATATTCACTCTTCATTCCTCATTCCCATTCTGCCCCCTCCTTTTATCTTGTTTATGTTTTTGGACTAGATGTTGGGTCTCTATATAAGTATTGCTGGTTTATATAAATTTGGGATTATCTTATTTCTAACATACAGAACAAAATACACTCAGAACCAAGAGGATCCATCCTCTAGGTCCCCTTGCAGAGACTATATTTTCTCTCCACCATCACTTCCTCACCACCCCCCATTTTTTTCTTTGCTTGTTTTTCGTTTTTGTTTTTTTTATTCTTACTATTTTGTTTTAAATTTTGTTTTTCACTTTAGTGGTCCTTTTGTTTTGTTTTGTTCTATTTTTTTTCTTTCATTTTCAGGTCTCTGACTTCTTTGGAACCATCTAGGGTGTATTTTACTTCGGTTTTGTTGATATTCTTGACTCAGCTTGCTCATACAGCAACTCTGCACTGGACAAAAATGAATAGAAGGAAGAATTCACCACAAAAGAATGAACTGGAAGTAACACTCTCTGGCAGAATTGCTAGGTGTAGATTTAGAGACCATGTCGGAGATATAATTCAGAAGTACAATTATAAAATTACTGGTGGCTCTGGAAAAAGGCATAAAGCATTCTAGAGATTCTCTTACTGCAGAACTGAGTTCTAATCAGGCTAAAATTAAAAATACTTTAACTGAGAAACTAACTGCTAAGGTTAATGAGGTGGAGGAGAGACTGAGTGACAGAGAAGACAAGTTGATGGAAAGGAAGGAAGCTGAGGGAAAGAAAGAAAAAGAACCCACAAGGAAAGGCTTAGAGAAATAAATGATAGCTTGAAAAGGAAGAATATGCATTTTATTGGGATTCCAGAATAGGCTGAGAGAGAGAGGGGACCACACAGTGTATTTGAACAAATTGTAACTGAGAACCTCCCTAATCTGTGGAAGGAAATAGGCATTCAGATCCAGGAGATAGAGAGGACCCCCAAAATCAATAAGAACCATTCAATACCTTGACATTTTATAGTGAAACTTGCAAATTTCAAAGATAAAGAAAATTCCTAAACCAGCTCAACAATAGATTTTTTTAAAGATTTTATTTATCTATTCACAGAGATAAATAAGAGACAGAGAGAGAGGCCGAGACACAGGCAGAGGAGAAGCAGGCTCCATGAACCCGACGTGGGACTTGATCCAGGACTCCAGGATCATGCTGTGGCCGGAAGGCAGGCGCTAAACTGCTGAGCCACCCAGGGATCCCTGACAATAGATTCTTAACTTATATGGGGAAAAATATCACATTAACAGACATCTCCAAAGAGACCTAGCAGGCTAGAAGGGCTGGCAGGATATATTCAGGAGACTAAATAAGAAGAACATGCAGCCAAGAATACTTTATCCAGCAAGGCTGCTATTCAGACTAGGAGATATAAAGAGCTTCCAAGATAGGCAGAAACTGAAAGAATATGTAACCAACAAATCAGCTCTGCAAGAAATATTAGAGGGAATCCTGTACAAGAAAGGGAGCCCAAAGAAACAATCCACAAAAACAGGGACTGAAGAGGTATTATGATGACACTAAATTCATATTTTTGAATACTCAGGATGTGAATGGGCTGAATGATCCCATCAAAAGATTCTGGGTATCAGACTGGATAAAAAAGCAAGACCCATCTATTTGCTGTCTACAAGAGAACTCATTTTAGACCTAAGGACACCTCCAGCCTGAAAATGAAGGGGTGGAAAACAGTTTACCATTCAAATGGTCCTCAAAAGAAAGCAATCCTCATATCAGATCAATTAGACTTTATACCAAAGACTAGTAAGAGATGAAGAGGGACACTATATCATACTTAAAGGATCTATCCAACAAGACGACCTAACAATCATGAATATTTATTCCCCTAATGTGGGAGCTGCCAAGTATATCAATCAATTAATAACCAAAGTAAAGAGATACTTAAATAATAATACACTAATAGTAGGAGACTTCAACATGGCCCTTTCCACAAATGACGGATATTCTAAGCACAACATTACCAAAGAAACAAGGGCCTTGAATGATAGATTGGACCAGATGGATTTCACACATACATTTAGAACATTCCATCCAAATGCAACTGAATACACATTGTTCTCAAGTGCACGTGGAACTTTCTCCAGAATAGACCACACGCTGGGTCACAAATCAAGTCTTAACTGATATCAAAAGATCGGGATTGTCCCCAATTTTCAGACAACAATGTTTTGAAACTAGAACTCAATCACAAGAAGAAATTTGGAAGAAACCCAAACACATGGGAGGTTAAAAAGCATCCTACTAAAGAATAAATGAGTCAACCAGGGAATTTGAGAAGAATTAAAAAGATTCATGGAAACTAATAAAAATGAAAATACAACTGTTCAAATCTTTCGGATACACCAAAAGCAATCTTAAGATGGAAAAACATTGCAATTACAAGCCTCCCTCAAAAAATTGGAAAAAACTCAAATGCATAAGCTAACTTCACACCTAAAGTAATTGGAGAAAGAACAGCAAATAAAGTCTAAAACAAGCAGAAGAGAGTAAGATTAGAGTAGAACTCAATGAAATAGAGACCAGAAGAACTGTAGAACAGATCAACAAAACCAGGAGCTGGTTCTTTCACAGAATTGATAAGATAGATAAACCCATAGCAAGCTTTATTAAAAAGAAAAAAGACTCAAAGTAATAAAATCACAAACAAAAGAGGAGACATCAAAACCAATACTAAGGAAATACAAATGATTTTAAAAATGTATTATGAGCACCTATATGCCAAAAATTAGGCAATCTAAAAGAAATTGACTCATTTCTGGAAACCCACAAGTTACCAAAACTGGAACAGGAAGGTGTAGAAAACTTGAACAGGCCAATAACCAGCGAGGAAATTGAAGCAGTCATTAAAAACCTCCCAAGACACCAAAGTCCAGGGCCAGATGGCTTCCCAGGGGAATTCTACCAAACGTTTAAAGAAGAAATAATACCTATTTGACTAAAACTGTTTTGAAGGATAGACAGGGATGGAATATTTCCAAACTCATTTTATGAGGCCAGCATTACTTTGATCCCAAAACCAAAGACCCCAACCCAAAGGAGAGTTATAGAACAATATCGCTGATGATCACAGATGCAAAAATTCTCACCAAGATACTAGCCAATAGGATCCAACAGTGTGGATTCACCACAACCAAGTGGGATTTATCCTCGGGATGCAAGGGTGGTTCAACACTCGTAAATAATCAACGTGATAGAGATCACATCAACAAGATAAGAAAAAGAACAACATGATCCTCTCAACATGCAGAGAAAGCATTTGACAAAATACAGCATCCATTCCTGATCAAAACTATTCAGAATGTATAGAGGGAACATTCCTCAATATCTTAAAAGCATTAATGAAAAGCCTACAGCAAACATCATTCTTAATGGGGGAACACTGGGAGCCTTTCCCCAAAGATCACAAACACGAAAGGGATGTCCACTCTCACCACTGCTATTCAACATAGTATGAGAAGTCCTAGCCTCAGCAATCAGGCAACAAAAAGAAATAAAAGATATTCAAATTGGCAAAGAAGTCGAACTCTCCCTCTTCGCAGATGACATGATAGTATACATAGAAAACCCAAAAGGCTCAATCCCAAGATTGCTAGAGCTCATACAGCAATTCTGCAATGTGGCGGGATACACAATCAACGCCCAGAAATCAGTGGCATTTCTATACACTAACAATGAGACTGAAGAAAGAGAAATTAAGGAGTCAATCCCATTTACAATTGTACCCAAAAGCATAAGATACCTAGGAGTATACCTAACCAAAGAGGTAAAGGTAAAAACTATAGGTTTTATAGGTAAAACCTATAAAACACTTCTGACAGAAATTGAGGAAGACACAAAGAGATGGAAAAACATTCCATACTCATGGACTCGAATAACTGATATTGTGAAACTGTCTATGCTACCCAGGGCCATTTACACATTTAATACAATCCCTATAAAAATACCATGGACTTTCTTCACAGAGTTGGAACAAAATAATCTTGGCATTTGTGTGGAATCAGAAAAGACCCCCGAATAGCCAGGAGAATATTGAAAAAGAAAACTAGGGGGAGCCCCAGTGGCGCAGTGGTTTAGCACCACCTGCAGCCCAGGGCGTGATCCTGGAGACCCTGGATCGAGTCCCACGACAGGCTCCCTGCATGGAGCCTGCTTCTCCCTCTGCCTGTGTCTCTGCCTCTCTCTCTGTGTGTGTCTCTATGAATAAATAAATACATAATCTTTAAAAAATTAAGAAAACCAGAGCCAGGGGCATCACAATGCCAGATTTCAGGTTGTACTACAAAGCTGTGATCATCAAGACAGTGTGGTACTGGCACAAAAACAGACACATAGATCAATGGAACCGAATAGAGAACCCAGAAATGCACCCTCAACTCTATGGTCAACTAATATTCGACAAGGCAGGAAAGGCTATCCAATGGAAAAAGGACAGTTTCTTCCATAAATGGTGTTGGGAAAATTGGACAGCCACGTGCAGAAGAATGAAACTAGACCATTCTTTACACCATACACAAAGATAAACTCAAAACGGATGAAAGATCTAAAGGTGAGACATGAATCCGTCAAAATTCTAGAGAAGAACACAGGCAACACCCTGTTTCAACTTGGCCACAGCAACTTCTTGCAAGACCCATCTATGAAAGCAAAGGAAACAAAAGCAAAAATGAACTGTTGGGACTTCATCAAGATAAAAAGCTTCTGCACAGCAAAAGAAAGTCAACAAAACTAAAAGACAACCTACAGAATGGGAGAAGGTATTTGCAAATGACATATCAGATAAAGGGCTAATATCCAAGATCTACTAAACTCAACAGCAAAGAAACAAACAATCCAATCATAAAATGGGGCAGAAGACACGAACAGATATTTCACCAAAGAAGACATACACATGGCCAGTGAGCACATGAGAAAATGCTCCGCATCACTGGCCATCAGAGAAATACAAATCAAAACCGCAATGAGATCCCACCTCATACCAAGTGAGAATGATGAAAACTAACAAGACAGGAAACAACAAATGTTGGAGAGGATGTGGAGAAAGGGGAACCCTCTTGCACTGTTGGTGGGAATGTGAACTGGTGCAGCCACTCTGGAAAACTGTGTGGAGGTTCCTCAAAGAGTTAAAAACAGAGCTGCACTGCAACCTAGCAATTGCCCTACTAGTTATTTTCCCCAATGATACAGATGCAGTGAAATGCTGGGACACCTGCACCCCGAAGTTCGCAGCTGCAATGTCCACAATAGCCAAATGGTGGATGGAGCCTCAGTGTCCACTGACAGATAAATGGATAAAGAGATGTGGTCTATGTATACAATGGAATATTCCGCAGCCATCAGAAAGGACAAATACCATTTGCTTCAATGTGGATGGAACTAGAGGGTATTATGCTTGAGTGAAGTAGTCAGCCGGAGAAGGACAATCATCATATGGTCTCACTCATATGGGGAAAATAAGAAATGGTGAAAGGGATTATAAGGGAAAGGAGGGGAAGTAAGTGGGAAAAATTAGAGAGGAAGACAAACCATGAGAGGCTCCTAACTCTGGGAAATGACCAAAGGGTTGCAGAAGGAAAGGTGGGCTGGGGGATAGGGTGACTGGGTGACAGGCACTGAGGAGGGCACTTGATGGGATAAGCGGGTGTTATACTATATGTTGGCAAATTGAATTTAAATTTAAAAAAATTAAACACTGTAGTAAAAACACAAAAAAAGGGATGCCTGAGTGCCTCACTGGTTTTGCGTCTGCCTTTGGCTCAGGTCGTGGTCCCAGGATCCTGGGATTGAGTCCCGCATCGGGCTCCCCACATGGATCCTGCTTCTCCCTCTGCCTATGTCTCTACCTCTCTATGTAGCTCATGTATAAATAAATAAAATCTTTTAAAAAATTATAGTAACTTTGTATGGTGATGGATGGTAACTAGAATTACCATGGGGATCATTCTGTGATATGAAAAAAATAATATTACTACATTGTACACCTAAAACTAATATAATACTGCATGTCAGTTCTACTTCAATAAAAAATCCTAGAAAAGATTAGCGATTTGAATTACCTAAAAGTATAGGACACTGAATTAAAAATTACAACCTTAGGGCAGCCCCGGTGGCACAGCGGTTTAGCGCCACCTGCAGCCCAGGGCATGATCCTGGAGACCCTGGATCGAGTCCCACATCAGGCTCCCTGCATGGAGCCTGCTTCTCCCTCTGCCTGTGTCTCTGCCTCTCTCTCTCTCTCTCTGCATCTCTATGAATAAATAAAATCTTTTTTAAAAAATTACAACCTTAGGGATGCCTGGGTGGCTCAGAGGTTAAACATCTGCCTTCCTGGAGTTCGGATGGAATCCCACATTGGGCTCCCTGCATGGAGCCTGCTTCCACCTCTGCCTGCGTCCCTGCTCTCTCTTTCTCTCTTTCTGTGTCTCTCATGAATAAATAAAATCTTTAAAAAATATTACAACCTTAAAGTATTTCTTGAAAATTTGAATATTACAATTGACCAAATGATGTTAATGAGATGGCTCCTGTTTTTTTTTCCTTTTGTATGTTTTATAAATAAACTTTTAATATATCATTGGTGGCATTATGCTAATCTTCTTTCAGAACTGGTTATAGATAATTATTTTTTCTTGATATGGAAGAGTAGGATAAAAATATGGAATCTGCTCATGGAATGAAATATTTAGCTAATGATCATAAAAATTTTATGAAACACTTAAGTTCCAAGACATACATGGGAAACATCTAAAAACATAAGGACCATGGAGAAGTTTTGAAAGGTAGTAAAAGTTGTAATCAGATGATTTACATAAAAGAAATACTAATGATTAATTCCAGTGACCAACTAGCAAGGAAATTATTGCAAATCAAATTTTTTTAGCCTATTAAATTGGCTTATAAAATCAAACTCAATGCTATATGTTAATTTTCAAAAAACTACCCACATAAAATGCTGGGTTGTATCACTGACAAGTTTATAAAATGACAAAGGTGAGCTAACTGTATTAATGGGAATCACTTTCAAATGTGGAATATCCATATTTGGATATTCCAAGATTATTTCATTATTTTAAGAAATATGATTTCACACAATTTTTTTTAAATTATTAGCTTTGGTGAAGCAGACTCATATGATGCTATGGAAATATAATTATTAATTTCATGCTCATTATATGCCAAGTAATTTGGGGGCATTTGGTATAGTTGTGGGCAAAAACACACAATTCTCTGCCCTCGTACAGCTTAATTCTAGCAGTCATTGGTATCGAAAACCTTACAATTTTGCAGATTATATGGATGAAACTAAAATGCGTTTTTAAGGCTTATTGAGGAAAATATTTTAAATTATTGTTTGACCCTTATAGAATTCAAGCAGTTGGCCCTAGACCTTTATTTTGCAAAAGTTGTTTCCTTGGAAAAATTACTTGCGGGAACACCTGGGTGGCTCAGCAACTGAACTTCTGCTTTTGGCTCAGGATGGTGATCCTGGGGTTTGGGGATTGAGTCCTGCATTAGGCTCCCTGTAAGGAGCCTGCTTCTCCCTTTGCCTGTGTCTCTGCCTCTCTCTGTGTCTCTCAGGAATAAATAAATCAAATCTTTTTCTTTTTAAAGTTACTTAGATAAATTCTGCTTCACCAAGAAAACCAAACTGCCAGACAAGGTTTGTTTGTGCAAGTGTGTTTACGTGTATGTGGGATATATAGGAAAGGAAAATGCATGGGCAACCTGGGTGGCTCAGCGGTTTAGCACTGCCACCTTTAGTCCAGGGTGTGATCCTGGAGACCCAAGATCAAGTCCCACATCTGGCTCCCTGCATGGACCTGCTTCTCCCTCTACCTGTGTGTCTCTGTCTCTGTCTCTGTCTCTTTCATGTCTCTCATGAATAAATAAATAAAATCTTAAAAAAAAAAGGAAAGGAAAATGCCATAACATTCAGACATTTGTAAATATTAGTAATATGACTTTTAGTGTAAAAAATCTTAAACTTGTTTGTTCTCTACATTCAAATATTAAAGAGCCTATTTCATAATTATTATAAAAATCTGTCACAAAACACTATAGTAATAAAGTCATTTCTTATAAAGAAAGACAACTGGGGACACCTGGGTGGCTTAGTTGGTTAAGTGTCCAACTCTTGATTTTAGCTCAGGTCCTGAGATTGAGCCCTGCATCAAGTTCCATGCTAAGCATGGATTCTCTCTCTCTCTCTCTCTCTCTCTCTCTCTCTCTCTCTCTCTCTCTCTCTCCCCCCTCTGTCCCTCCCTGCTGTCTCTCTCTCTCTCTCTCTCTCTCTCTCTCAAAAGAAAAAGAAAAAAAAAGACAATTGTTATCTGATCATTGCCTTTTGTATTACAAGATGTTCATCTTGGTATTATGTATGATACCCCAAATTAGAAACAAATATCCATACTCCCTTCCTTGTCTAACTCATCAATTGACAGTTGTTTCACATTTTTAACTTTACTCCAATTTCAATTCAAAATTTATAGTCAGAAACTCTGTATCCCTATAATTCATACTAAATTCTTCTCTTTTTTTTTTACTAAATTCTTCTCTTCCAAAAAACTTCCATACCTAAATACATTTGTACTTTTAATGATCTATGTCTTGATCCTGAATATCTCTTATTTTCTCTTTTTTGCAAGGTGCTAATGAAACTGTAGAATTACAAATTACTTTATAACATAACTGATTTCAATTGGGGGAATCTAAAAACCAAATTAGAGCTAGTGGAATCCTAAGAAGCTATACTATTTGCTATTTAGATATCTGTCTGTGGCAAAGTGTGGTTTCTAAAAGTATGAAAATATTTAAATTAGAGTTTTTGTAAATGTCTTTAGCTAAAGAAATTTAATAATAGATAAATAAAGGAAAGTCCACAACTATTGAAACCTGGAGATTCAATAATTAAATATATCATTAGTACAGGCAGAAGTACTAAGGCAATTTAATTTTGTTCTAAATACAGCAGATTAATCCTATTAAACATTCATCATTTTTTTCATTATTTCTAATTCATGTAATTTTAAGTAATGTGAAATATGTTAAATAGTAGGAAAAAAAGTTTTAAGTTTTCTTTTTATAGACTTGATAAAGTAAGAAAATGTAAAAGGTAGGCTACATAATTAATGTACAATCTATAATAGGTTTTAAAATATTTAATTTGGAAAAATTTCCACCAAAATACAAAAGATAAAGGGTGTGAGGTACATCACTTAGATTTAATTATAGATATCATTTTTAATCATTTTAATTTTTTGAAGATTTCTGACATCATAACATTTAAACTATAAATACTTTAGCTAGCCTCTTTTAAAGATATATTTTCCTACATAACCATCATATGATTATTGTACTTAATAAAACTAACACTGCTTCTTTAATATTATCTACAAATATAGTCTATTTTCAAATTTACCAACGTACTCAGTACAGGTCTACATCTTGCATTTAATTATGATTGTTTTTTTAATCTGAACAATTTGCTACTGCAAATATTTTATGTAGTGATTTTAATATCCTTTGCATTATGTGCTGAATTAAATATTCCATTAAGTTTTGAAGAATGGTGATTTTTCTAATATGATCATTCCTTCTTTATTTAGTTGGAGGCATTTTCTGTAATGAAAAGCTGTCCCTCATAAACAGACTATTAGGTTACCCAGAAATAGAGTTGTTACAAGCAAATGAGCATAAATGCTTAACTCTTTTTTTTTTAAGGTTTTATTTGAGAGAGAGAGAGAAAGAGAGAGAACGAACAAGTAGGGAGAGAAGGAAAGGAAGATGCAGACTCCCTGCTGAGGAAGTAGCCCAACTCAGAACTTGATCCCAGGACCTGGGACCACCACTCAAACCAAAGGCAGACGTATAACTGACTGAACCACCCAGGCACCCCAATACTTTTCTTTAATTACATATTTTCAGAGTAAGGATTTGGTATAATAGTTATCAAATAATAAGACTTTTTTTCTGTTTTCTCTCTCACATCAAGGTAGACTGGTAGACTTTAATATACTTAATATGTTTCAATCAACTCATTCATTATTCTTTTCCCTCCTTAAATTTTTCAGTCTTGCTTGACCAACAGAAGCTCCATTAATCTTATTTCTATGTTATCACAAATATACACACAGTGCACTAACAGTTATGACTTTTCAATAAATTTCAAAATAATCCCTGTAAATTAATTTACTTAGTATTCTTTAGTTATTCTAATTAAGGAGTTTTATGAAGGCATTGAGAGATTAGCCAGTGCCAGTTCATTAAATTCATGAATATTTTACATTAGGAGAAAAACAATCAACATAAAAATATATGACTTTAGGGACGCCTGGGTGGCTCAGCAGATGAGCATCTGCCTTTGACTCAGGGTGTGACCCCGGGGTTCTGGGATCGAGTCCCACATCTGACTTCCTGCATGGAGTCTGCTTCTCCCTCTGCCTCTTTCTCTCTGTGTCTCTCGTGAATAAATAAATAAATAAAATATTTTAAAAGACCTGCATTGAAAACCACAGGCCCAGGCCATGGTTCAATTCGGGGTCCTGGGATTGAGTCCCACATCGGGCTCTCTGGGGGGAGCTTCTCCCTCTGCCTATGTCTCTGCCTCCGTGTCTTTCAGGAATAAAAAAATAAAATCTTTAAAGTGTATATATATTTTTATATATATGATTATAAAAATATTTAATTTTTCTGGATATTTTTGAAGTTTAAAACACTTAACAAAACATATATGTACTTGAAAAAATCATAATAATACAAAAAATAAGCATGTAAATGATTGATTAATACATTTTTATAACTATGTATGATCTGGAAAAGAAAAATAAGTGCTTACTGATTTCCAATTATTACATAATTTTAAACACTTATACAGAGTAATGTTCTCATTGTAGTGCTAATCACAATGAAAATTACAATCATACAACACTGTCCCCAGTGAGCTTTTAACTATGTATATTTTTATGTTTTTCTAAGGCTCTATGTTTAATCCTTAGCCTTAAAGTAAAACACAATTAATCTAAACAAATTACAGTGTTGTTGGATATCTGTCTCAGAATTAACTTCTTTTTCTCATATAGTGAGCAGTCTTAAAAAATTCTCAACTAAAGACAACTAAAGTTAACACCCTCTGGTAATCCATAAAACCTTGAATTAAGTAAAACCTTCTTTCCTTTAAAGCTCACATAAATTAGGACTTAAAATTCTACTCAGAATCGAAACAAATTATTTTTATTATACAATGAAAGTTTTAACTAAGTTTCCATTACAGAGAACAAGAAATTTCTTTTAAGTTGAAGCCATTTTATGGAGCTATTTTTATTTTTAAAAACTAGGAGGTCTTCCCGGAAACACAAATATATGTATTTTTTATATGTTAAATCTATATGTATACTTAATTTATATGAACACTAAAATATATTATAGACACACACACACAATCATAAAGGAAACCATATAGGAAGTCTTCCTCAAAGGTTTCTGGAATATTTAAATTAAATAAAAAAAAGAAATGTTTACATATCAACACAAGAATAGTTTACCTAAATGGAAACATGTTTGTTGGTTTGTCTTCGTAAATATAACTTACTTGATAAAGAGAAACTTAAAAACCCCTGAGGAGCAGATCTTTGGCACTAAATAAACATTCACTAAATATACTTGAATGAATGAATGAATGAATGAATGAATGAATGAAAACATATTCTCATTTTGTATACTATTTTCTGCTATTTTGTCTATACTGTAGTGTAATGAGATTCCTTTCAAATTTATGATAGGTAGATAAAAATTACACCCTTAAATCCTGTGCATTTTTCCGTCACTTAATCACTTTTCCCACAATTAATTTGTTTTTCATTTAAAGTTTAAGTTTAAACATCTTTTGTCATAGGAAAACATGTCACTTATTGATAAAGATTTATGTTACACAAAACTATTCTGGCAATTGTTTTAAAGATTTTATTTATTTGAGAGAGAGAGAGAGAGAGAGAGAGAGTACAAGTAGAGAGGAAGGCCAGAGAGAGAGGGAAAAGCAGACTCTCCCACTGAGTAGAGAGCCAGATGCAGGACTGATCCCAGGACCCTGAGATCATGACCTGAGTCAAAGGCAGATGCTTAACCAACCCACTGAGCCACCCAGGCACCCCTGGCAATTTTTTTTTTTACTATTTTCTTCCACCAACCACTTATTATGATGAGAAGCAAAAGATAAAATCAACTTCTATTGCCTTTCCCCTTGTCTCCTTAATTTGTAATGCAAGTATTTTGAGTAGTTTTTAAGAAATCTTTGCCTACTTCTAGGTCATGTATTCTCTTGTTGTTTTTGTTTCCTAGAAGCTTTATTGTTTTAGCTGTTACATATGCTACTAGTTAAAAATTTATTTTTTAATGAGTATTTAAATCAAATAAGTGGGTAATTACCAAAGGAGATCTTTATAAATTACAGATTTAGACACAGAGGCGTACTATGATTTATATGCACTCCTTTTCTTCTTCTATAAAGTAGTGCAATACTAAGACAACACAGAATGGAAAATAAAAGGGAAAAAATCCACAGTGTACTTATTAATACAAAGAGCTTGCAGCAAAGTGATTTGTCAAATGAAGAAATATTAAGAAAAGTATTATTAGAGACGGACACACATTTCTAGTATGGCCAAAGGCGTAGGTTTTTACATCTATGAGACTTTAAATAGTAACCAATACCTAAAAGTCAATACAGTCAATTAAAAACTGTGCCTCAGTAGACTGAAAAAGATAGTTTCTCTTATTGAAATAGACATAAACATAAAAAATTCCCTAAAGCTAAATTAAATGAAGTGCCTAAATGAATCATTTTAAAGCAAGAGACAACATAACGTTCCTTTGTAGATAATATTAATATACTTTTATGAATTTCTATGGAATTTATTATCCTGTCACAAACTTTAATTGAATTCTTTCTAAATCTTCTTTTATTATGTATTTTACGTATAGATGTATAAATTTAATCCTTGTTCTCAAATCTGAATCTATGAGCTTTTGTCATTCCCAAAAAGATTCTCTAACTTTGAAATTCATGATACTTCATATTTCCCCTGGTTTGCACAGTAGTATTCTAATGGATTATGTAATTATTTACTGTTGATATAAATGCAAAAAAAAAGAACATATCTTTAAACCCTACAAAGAATAGACATTTTTTCAAATACACAGTTATTAAAAATGGCCATATTCTATTGTTACCCATATCTTATTTATGGATAATGTAGCAGAATGAAGAGGGATAACTTAGATTTTGTTTTATGTTAACTATAAAAATTCCCAGCTGATATTAAGAAATTATGACATAGATATGTTATTAAAGTAATATTTCTGTGTTTATGTATTTGATTCATTTAAAAAATTCAAGAACACATTAAATTCAATATGTAGTATTATAACTAAAGAAAATTCTCTCCTTCAATCGAAATTTATTTATTAGTCATAAACTTAAGTAAATAAGAATGTGAAATAGAATAATGAATCAAAAGTAATATACTATGCTTTCATATCACTACAATTGCTTTTGGTTATCCCTCACATATAAGCTAGAATCTAAACATCTAAAAAAAATAAATATTACTAAGTGACTTGCTATATAATTCGAATAAAAACTGTATAACAGATTTAATGAAACTATCTCTAAAAATGCTATTTTCTGAAAGCACCACTTCATAAAATCAAGACCACTTACGTCTAACTCTATAAAATATTCAATTATTTTTTTAAGATTTAAAAGTAGTTAACTAGCTTTCCACCTTTCCTGACCAACACTGCATAAAATATCACATAGTCTCAGTGACAGGAAAATAAGTAATTTAAAAGTCTTATAGTCTGGGCAGCCCAGATGGCTCAGCGGTTTAGCGCCTGCCTTCGGCCCGGGGCATAACCCCGGGGTCCCGGGATCGAGTACCACATCGGGCTCCCTGCATGGAGCCTGCTTCTCCCTCTGCCTATATCTCTGCCTCTCTCTGTGTGTGTCTCTCACGAATAAATAAATAAAATCTTTAAAAAAAAAGTTTTATAGTCATAAACATTGCTTCCCCGAAGGGTAGAACTGACATCTCACAGTAGGATTCTGGTCATTTGCTTTATAAGCTCAAACATTAGCCTTCTTAATGGGAATTTGTACAAAATACTGTTTCAGAATCTCTTTTAAGAGTTTCAAATAAATAAATACATACATAAATACATAAATAAAAGAGTTTCTAGAACATGTTTTGACTGACTTATTTCTAGATTCCATAAATAGACTCCAAGCATCTGACATCTAATTAATTAGGGTGATCTCTTCCTTTATGTTTTACACACACTTCAATCCACTTTTATAATGTGAAATGCCTATGTATTTTTACTAAAACAACATGAAAGCCAACTATGAATTACTTAAAATACTATTAAAACACAATTTCAAAAAGCCTTATAAAGTAAGATCCCAAAGTATAAACCCATACTCTACATGATCTTGAATACATTTCCTACTTATATCTCTTTGCTGTCTTACATTTTGCTTTCCATCACTGAATGGAAAAAGAAATTGTACCCATCAGGCAATGCTTTTATATATCACTATCCATTATCGTGCAACTTAATTTATCATAGCACAACTTTTGAAATCTTAAAGTAAGAAGTTAAAAGGATATTTTTCGTGTGTTTTAATGATATTTGACTAAAAATATTTAATATTTAAAATCTAATCTTATCCATTTGGACAACTATACCATTTGTTGTTTTTCCCTTCAAACCTATTTTAACCTCTAGCATGTATGCAAAGTTAGTAATAATTATCTATAACTCATAATCATTTTTGTGCTCCAATCTCTAAGCACTGCAAATCTCAATCACCAAGAAGCCATCAAAATAATTTAGTGGGTCATGACTACCAAGGGAAAAGAAAAAGAGGAATGGGAGACAGAGACGGGGAGAGGGAGAGGTGGAGAGACTAGATAGAGTAAAATAGAAAATAAGAGTAAAAATAGAAAAAAGAGTAAAATAGAAAAAAGAGTAAAATAGGCTAAGTATTACTTAGTAAAATAGTAAATAGTAAAATAGTATTATTTAGTAAAATAGAAAATAAGAGTAAAAATAGAAAAAAGAGTAAAATAGAAAAAAGAGTAAAATAGGCTAAGTATTATTTTTATAACTTTCTAAAATACTGGGTGCAATGTGACAATGACACCGTCTATGGCAAAAAACTGAAAGATAAGAGATAGGAGAGAAATTCCCACTGGAAATCATTCTTTAGCTAGAATTATAAAATTGAAGACGTAATGGCACTGTAGATATTCACAAATACTAAATCTTCCACACTTTTGAAGATTACTAAGTATGAGGTTACATTAGTTAGTTAATAAAATGTACTGATTTCTCACTTTCCAAATTTTATTAGGTTATTGGATCTTTGCAGTTTAGGAGGAGGTCTGTCCTTACATCTTCTGATTGCCCAATATTTGAGCTCATTGACCCCCTGATTACAAAGCCCTATAGTAATAACGGTCTCCTCAGGAAGCAGTAAGTCTAAAACGGACAGTCCTCTATGCATTCTGCCGCAGTAGACCCAACTTAATTTCAACCATTCCATGTTGGAGCTCATTGTTTTTTTCTATGGTCCTTTCAAGACTACTGCATACATTTTCCCCCCTCAGAACTTTAGTAAGTACCTCAGGACACTTATTAACCTATCAAGTAATGCCAATGACACTACCATGCCACTATTATCAAAAGTGGTAAAGATGATACAAGTAAAACTTGTATCAACTACTTTCTGCACTTAAATTAAGAGAATTATCAATTATGCTTTTATTCCTTTCACTTCTACAGACATCAATATCGGTTTATAGGCAACCAAAGTCGACTGGTTCCCTAAAGTTCTGTTCTCAAACTCCTAAATCAAAAAGCAAATTTAATTATGCCTTTCAGGCAACCCTGGGACCGAACATTCAAATATGCCAACACCATTCTTTTGCCCAGCCACATATATGAATAGGTCTATTCTGCACCTTCTCTTTCCTCAGGACTTGAATACTTTATAACCTTTGCAAGGACTCAGTCATCAGCATTTTTAAACCATAAATTATTAAATGAATGACATATATCTAAAACTACATTGAAATACAAAGTCTTATAAAATTTAATTTATTAACAGCCTGCATTTCACTACCTGCATTTCTAGGATCACATAAACCTACACATACCCATACAATGATGGTTTCTCCTATTTCCTAATTTGGATTTCCTATTTCCTTCTTCTCACCTGTAAAACTAGGAAAAAACAGAACATATTTCATAGAATCCTTTAAAAAAAAGATTTATTTATTTATTTCAGAGAGAGAGAGAAAGAGAGAGTGCACATGTGCACAAGTGTGTGTGGGGGTGGGGGGCAGAGGGAGAGAGAGATTCTCAAGCAGACTCCCTGCTGTGTGCAGATGATTACCTGAGCTGAAATCAGAAGTTGGAAGCTCAACTGACTGAGCCACCCAGGCATCCCTCATAGAGTTCTTTTGCAAATTAAATGGAATTAATGTATACAATGTGCTGGGGACAATGTCCGGAACACCGCAAGCCCAGTAAGTGTATGCTATCACTAATATTATTATTACTGCTGCTGCAATTGTTGTACCATTATCAACCTCACGTGGGAGGGCTTATGCAGTATAAAGGAAGAACATGGATTAGAATGAGACATAATTTTATTGAAATCTTGACTCCCTGGAAAAAATGCTGGTATTATGTAAAAAATATTCTTATACTTTATAAACTAACTAAAGTTTAAAGTTTCTTTTTTTTTTTAAAGATTATATTTATTTATTCATGAGAGACACAGAGAGAGAGGCAGAGACATAGGTAGAGGGAGAAGCAGGCTCCTCATGAGAAGCCCGAAGTGGGACTCAATCCCCAGACCCAAAATCACGCCCTGAGCTGAAGGCAGACACTAAACCGCTGAGCCAACCAGGCGTCCCTAAACTCTAGTTTTCTTATCTATAAAATGAGATAGCAATTAAAGAAAGAATTTTTATGAGAGTCAATTTCAAAATAAATGGAAACTGCTGGGTACATAGTAGGGGAATTTATTCCCCTCATGACTTCCCATTGTGGCAAAACAATAACAATTTAACCATTCCTATGCATTAAATCAGTAACTCCATAGCTTTCATTAGGGAGTAATGGTTTTCTTCAGGTATAGATATACTGTATTTGCCTAAATTGCTTATGTACCACTTACAGGGGATAAAAACCTTCTTATTACCATTAAAATGTAAATAATTAAGACACACAAATAAAAGAAGGCTCAATTTAAAGCAATATAAAGAAACATGTACTTGAATATATGTGACATTTTCCTTACCTTAAAGTACCATTGATAGTTACTGTGGCTTACTTTATTTTTTTTAAAGTTTTATTTATTTATTCATGAGAGACACAGAGAGAGAGGCAGAGACACAGGCAGAGGGAGAAGCAGGCTCCATGCAGGGAGCCTGACGTGGGACTTGATCCCAGGTCTCTAGGGTCACGCCCTGGGCTGAAGGCGGCGCTAAACCGCTGAGCCACCCAGGCTGGCCCTGTGGCTTACTTTCCATTTCCCTTATTTTCCTTTTAAGAAGACATATCTTATTTCTTCACAATACTTTAGATTTTAAAAGTTGATGCCTTAATGTGCCCATAATTTTATAAACTTTCAGATTCAATCCACAGTACCCATATTTAATGTTTAAATACTAATGACAAAAATTATTTAATTGAATTATCTGTCTAAATGTTTTATTTCTTAATACTGTTTTTCACTAATTTGTATGTAATTTTAGTCCATTGAAATTTGATTTTGGGGATCCCTGGGTGGCTCAGAGATTTAGCACCTGCCTCCGGCCCAGGGCATGATCCTGTAGTCCCAGGATCAAGTCCCACATTGGGCTACCTGCATGGAGCCTGCTTCTCCCTCTGCCTGTCTCTTTCTCTCTCTGTCTCTCATGAATAAATAAATAAAATCTTAAAAAAAAGAAATTTGATTTTTTTAACCTCAAAACTTTCTCACAATCTCACAAATAAATTCAGATAATATTCTTCAACATACTTTTACTTTCTATTTCAATATTAGAAAGAGTATGGGCAGGGGAATAAAAATAGAGAACTTTATTCTAGAATATATGTAAGTCTTATTTCCCTGGTAGACAAGATTCTCTCAACTTTCTTTTCCTTCTGGTTAATATCTATAACCTTTGTTAGGACTTTTTCTACTAAACTGCCATATTGCCATTCAACTCTGACAAAAATGATGAAGTAGTTTCTTCATAAACTGCATACAATTTTTTTGAGTTAAGTTCTCCAGAATTCCTATTCTTTTAAAATCACAAATGATAACTTTAAGAGCTGAAATTAATTTTGACACAAATTTTTCAATTTAATATTTGCTTTGGAAGCCAAAATTCTACATAAATCCTTTCAAATTTAAGTACTTTTATGAGTACATTTGTGGCTGCTTTTCATTAGAGTGGCTTTTTGAAAAACATAATTACAAACAGTATCTCAAGTCATACTTTTGCAGCTAAAATACATTTTATTTTTTATTTTATTTTATTTTTTTAAAAGATTTTATTTATTTATTCATGAGAGACACACACACAGAGAGAGAGAGAGAGAGGCACGGACACAGGCAGAGGGAGAAGCAGGCTCCATGCAGGGAGCCCAATGTGGGACTTGATCCTAGGACTCCAGGATCACGCCCTAGGCCAAAGGCAGGCACTAAACCACTGAGCTACCCAGGGATCCCCCTTTAATTTTTATTTTTACATAATTTAAACTTTCCTGAATACACAGGCACTTAACTTCTTATTGATCAAAATACATAAGTACATTTTTAAGAAGAGTAAAAAGGTAGCTATTTCCTATTAATCAATATCTCCTAATCTTTTAGACTAGTGTTTTATCTTTGTTAACAGATCACTCACAGCAAGTCTGTATCATACTTTAAAAGAACCTCTACTTAGGCATCTTTCTATTTTGGTCTAAAAATGTTTGAAAGTTAAGACGCAGCTTTAGAAATATAAGGTATCAATAAAAGATAAAACTTTTTTTTAAGGTGTAATAAGAGAAAGAAATCTGTACCTTTAGCTGTTTGCTTAATATTGCCTATTGTACCTTTACAATACACCTTGCTTAAATTGTAAACATTACTTTTTAAATATTTACGATTTACATACCATATCACTTATCTTCCTTAAGTTTCTACACAATACATGGCACAGAGAGTTCTCCAACAAATGTTTGTCTTATCAGGGAGATAAGAATGAAAAAGAAAAGAGATTAAAATCATCAGTGATTTTTAGTTCTCTCTTTTTTTAAAAAAAATATTTTATTTATTTATTCATGAAAGACATAGAGAGAGAGGCAGAGACACAGACAGAGGGAGAAGCAGGCTCCATGCAGGGAGCCCGATGTGGGACTCAATCCCAGGACCCCAGGATCACGCCCTGGGCAGAAGGCAGACACTCAACCTACTGAGCCACCCAGGCATCTCAATTTTTAGTTCTCTTTAACTAAATTATTCTTATTCATGGTACTTAAATCCCTATGGATTATTTATTTAAAACATACTTATTGAACATCTACTATATAAAAGGTCCTGAGACAGATGCTGATGATTCAACAATATACCAATTTGGTCTTTACTGTCTCAGAGATTATGACACTGAACATCTAATCTCACAATTTATTATCCTTTATAATTATAACATGCACTCTACAGGTTAAATAGAAAGTGTTAAAGAGCATATGCAAGGGGCATATGATCAGGTTGGGAAGTTAGGAAATTCTCTTCTACTAAAAGTTTTAAAGTGTGCAATACACAGTAAAACAGAGCAGGATATGGAGCCACAGTGTCCTTCCTTATGTAAATTGGACTGTGTCATTCCCTTAGAATGAAATCCATATTCTTCAATGTAACATATACAAGGCCTTTCAAAACACAGTCCTAGATTTCAAGATGTACTACAAAGCTGTAATAATCAAAACACTATGGTACAAGCACAAATACAGACCCACAGATCAGGGAAACAAGAGAGAGCCCGGAAATGATCCCATCCTTATATTGCCAATTACTCTATGACAAAAGAGGCAAGAATATACAATGGGAAACATTCTCTCCGATAATGGTTGCTAGAAAAATTCAAAAGAATGAAGCATGACCACATTCTCACACCATACATAAAAATAAATTCAAAATAGATTAAAGAACTAAATGTGAAATCTGAAACTATAAAATTCCTAGAAGACAACAGACAGTAATTTCTTTGACATCAGCCATAGCAATATTTTTCTAGATGTACCTTGTTAGGTTAGGTTAGGAAAACAAAAATAAAATAAACTATTGGGACCACAATAAAAAAAAAAAGTTTTGCACAGTGAGGTAGACCACCAACAAAACAAAAAGGCAACCTACTGAATAGAAGAAGATATCTGCAAATGATACATTCCATAAGGGCTAATAGCCAAAATATATAAAGAGCTTACACAACTCAACACCAAAAAATACTAAGTAATCTGATTAAAAATGGGCACAGGCATTTTTCTAAAGACATACAAATGGCCAACAGACATATGAAAAAATGCTTGGCATCACTCATCATCAGAAAAATGCAAATCAAAACCATAATGAGATATCACCTTATACTTGTCAGAATGGTTAGAATCAAAAAGACAAGAAATAATAAGTGTTGGTGAGGATGCAGAAAAGAAAGGAGTCCCTGAGCACCATTGGTAGGAATAAAATTAGTGCAGCCACTGTGAGAAACAGTATTGAGGTTACTCAAAAAATTAAAAATACATTAAATATTAAAAATATTAAAAATATATTATAATATATATTATGGTATACACCTGAAACTAATATAACACTGTATATAAATTATACTTGAATTAAAAAATTGCAGAATGAAATACTAAATGATCCAGTAATTCTACTAGGGTATTTACCCAAGGAAAACAAAAACACTAATCTGAAAACAAAAACACTAATACATGCACAGCTATTTTTACTGCAGCGTTATTTACAACAGCCAACATGTGGAAGCATCAAAAATGTCCACGTCAGGGGCAGCCCAGGTGGCTCAGCAGTTTAGCTCCACCTTCAGCCCAGGACCTGATCCTGGAGACCCGGGATCGAGTCCCAAGTCGGGCTCCCTGCGTGGAGCCTGCTCTTCCCTCTGCCTGTGTCTCTACCTCCTCCCCTCTGTGTCTCTCATGAATAAATAAATAAAATCTTTTTTAAAAAGTCCACATTAGATAGATGGATAGATAGATGAATGGACAAAGATGTGGTGTGAATATATATCTACAATAATGGAATATTAGCCATTAAAAAGAATAAGATCTTATCATTTGTGACAATATGAGTGGACTTAGAAGGTACCATGCTAAGAGAAATCAGACAGAGAACGACAAATTACCTTCTGATTTCATTTATATGTGGAATCTAAAAAAAACAAAACAAATAAAAGGAGAAACAGACAAAAGAACCTAGACTCTTAAACACATAAAACAAACTCCTGGTTGCCAAAGAGGAAGCATGTGGGGTGACGGGTAGAATTTAGATGAAGGGGATAAAGGGGTACATACTTTCAGTTATAAAATAAGTCACACAGATAAAAAGTACAGCATAGGGAATAGAGTAAATAATATCATTATGTTTTACGGTAATAGATAGTGACTGTATGGTAAGCACTGAGTGATGTATATAATTATTGAATTGATATGGTGTTGTACATCTGTAATTATTAAAACTTGGTATGTTAATCATACTTCAATAAAAAATTTTTAAAATAACTCCTCTTGTATTTTCTCTAGTTCCATCTTATACTGCCTTTCCCTCTCTCAAAAACCCTGCTGCTAGAATACTCAACCATGTTTCCTTTCTTGAAGTCACTGTACTCTCTCTTGTTTAAGGACTTCTGATTATTTCTAAAAAAAAAAAAATTTGCCTTTCCACTTTTTGTCTGATTAAATCCCATCCACTCTTCAGGTTTCCAATTAGATGATACTTTTCCTAAGAGGTTTTTTTTAACCTGTATGACTAAGGTTTGTGCTTCCTCTATTACGTCACAGCACCCAGTATTTTTCATGGACGTTGACACATTTATCTCACATTATCTCACAGTTCTCTCACATTTATCTCACATTAGAATTTCCTCTTCACTTTTCTCTATCTCTTGCTAGCCTATAAATTTCATGAGGGTATATCTGTTATTTCCACTATTGACTGGCAATTGGTTCATGACCTATACACAGAGAAACTGAACATGTAGAGGGAATCACATTTGCAAAGCAAAATTCTTGCATATAAAGAACTCTATGGATTCTTTAATAGCAAGTCTTATCTATGTAAATGAATTCATTCTTTCATTCCTCTCTTCTGCTTTTCTTCTCTCCCTCCCTCTTTTTATACTTCCTTCTTTCTTAGAAAATGCAGTCATCAAAATGGATTAGAATTGTGAAGATATCTGTCAAGTTCCTGGGATGTCCTTCTGTGCACAATGGAAAAATGTTGGTAAAACCACAAGGACAATTATTTGATTACTACTAATTGAATGGCCATGTACAAAAGGTACTGATTAAAAATGGATTGACAAATTTTTGTTGTTGTTGTTAAAAAATGCAACCATATCCTGTCCAATACAATGTCCTGTCCAGTTCTGCATACCATTTTCACCAATAATTTTTATGAATATACTGAAGACACACTCAGCACTTACGAACAATACAAAACGTAGGAAGACAGATTTTAGCTCAGTAAAAGAAAAACTTTACTGGCATTTAGAATTACACAGATTTGAGTTGGGAATACTTGGTAATTAACAAGCTAACTATTTATGGGAGGGTATAAGCCTAAATGGGCTATTCATGGACACCAGATGGAAGGGTGGAAACTTAGATTATGTCTAGACCGATTCATTTCCACATCGTATAGTTGAAGAAATATATGCCCAGAAACACACAAGACTTCGCTCAAGATCAAGCATAACCTGTAGCAAAATCAACATTCATAATTCCCATCTAGTTTCCTGTTGATGAAAATTGAGATTTTAGGCCATGATATTCCAATTACACAATTCACTGAAAATCTATTGTCTTTGAACTTCATTACATTCATTTACATATCGATCACCCTCAACCTAAAAGTTACTGTGAAAGCTTAAGATGCAATATTGAGAATATACCTAAAAAATTCTAATGTATTAAAAAGCTATTCCATATTTATTTTCAAAGTTATAAATTCATTTACATAAAAAGCATGGTGTTATAATCAGTTGCATCATACTGTTTCTGGAGAAAGGTAAAATATAAATAAATTTAGTAAGCGAAACCACAGATCAATGGTTATTTTTATTACAAACATACATATATTGTACACTTAGTTACGTGTGGCTATCAGCCATTCCCAAATATCAATGGGAGGAAGATAGCAGAAAAGATTAATATCAAACAAGTAAAGATATTTGTGAAAATTCATATATTTTTCTCTATGCCAGAATTTTCTTTGTATTTATTTTTTAAAACTAATTCAAAATTATGAACCCGGTGGGCCAGACTAAGAGATTTTAAAATAATTGTTGGGTTTTAAAAAAAATAATCTGAGAGACGTATCCAAATAATTCTCTACACTAACCTATATCAGTTTTAAAACTAATTCTTTAGGAAGTTAATACAGCATTTTGCTTTATCCTGAAAAATCTCTCCAAACTATTTAAGGACAGAACAAAAAATAATCAGTTAAAAGAACATGAAAAAATATCCTATCTGCCATCAAAAGTCTGTCTATCTCTTTCTACATCTATTGCTGAAATCTTGAAGGCTGTACTGCTCACTAACTGAATCAATATAAAGCAAAAGAAACCTTTGGCTCCTGTTTTTCATCTTTCCCAGTGTTTCAATTACTTTATAAATCTCTGAAAACTTTATTTCTGGCTCATGGTAGATTAATGTCAACAAAGCCATTCCCTTAAGGCTGGATTAAGATGATCCTTTCATCTTAGTGCCTCCAAATAAACTCAAATAGCTTTTGCTTTCTAAGTCATCAACAGTTTACAACAATAAAAATATAGAAAAAAATGCTTTCTTTATTGTAAAATTTAAAAAACGACTTAAATGCTTCCTTCTCTCTCTCTACAATCTTCTCATATCCAACCAACTCTTCCACCCAGCTGCCCCTATATTCCATTGTATTTCACTGACTCACTCAGGTAATAATACATATTATCTCAGAATATGAAATGAAATTGCTAAAATATGAATAAAAAGAATGAAGAAATAGAACTTTTACCCTACCTATTGACCTCATCTAAGAACTAAAAATAAGCTGTCCCAGTATACAATGAGAAACATGCAACAGAAAATTCAGTCTTATAAAAAAGCTATACAAATCAGTATTTCATTTTATCACACTCTGTCATCAGTGATCGGATATGGACAACCTCTGGTGAAATATCTGAAACATTTTACAAAATTCTGTGGTTATTCAATTTTATTCTTGTGTTTGTAGAAGAAATCAAAAAGTATTAAGTAAATTGGCCTTTGGAATGAAATTATACATTAACATGCAATAGAGATCAATAGAAGACAAAGCTAAAAAAAAGTAACTTAAATTTTTTGAAAGGTACTGAATTTTGACATTTTCTCAAGGTTGTATATATCTCAGGATATACTGTAAATTATTTTGTTAAATTATACCAAATATATGACTTTAGGGAGGCACTCTTGGATATCTTACATTAATAATAAAATATTCATTAATTATAGAAAGTAAAAAATATGAAATATCCCTGTATATTCTCTTGAACCTGACATATTTTATTGAATATAAAAGATACCAATATTGAGTATCAATGCAAACAAAATATTCTATATCAATGCAAACAAAAAATTTTAAAAAACTTAGTCAATTGTTAAATAACAGGAGAAAAATATCAAAATATTTTTCCCTTATTATCAAAAATAGGTAAAGGTCTAGAAATAGCTTCAAGACATCAGAAGCTAATAGATCTTATTTGCAACTATTCCATATTCATAATGAACAGATAATTAGAATAATAAAAAGAAATAAAAGGAAACATTTTTAGTAAAGTATATAATAAATAACATATGTAACAGTCCCTTGAACACAAAAGGTGCACAAGCAATATTAATAAGGAGATAACGTGGATTATTCAAGCGGTCACACCTAAAATATTTGCATTTAGGGTATCTATAGAAAAATTATCAAGAAAGTGCTAAACATTTTAATGAATGATACATGATAGAAATCAGAGACACATAAATCATTTATAATTTTATTACTATTTCTATTTTCCTTCTACAGATTTTTTATCACCTTCCATGATATTTCAACATGATAGAAATCAGAGACACATAAATCATTTGTAATTTTATTACTATTTCTATTTTCCTCCTACAGATCTTTTATCACCTTCCGTGATATTTCATCAAGAGTAAGACAAGTGGTAAGAAGTCATATTTATAAGCCCATTTCCTCAGTACCCAATTCCTTCCTCCTTTTCTGCTTACCACTCCTACCAGGAATCCAGAGTCATTTATTTGGCACCTCAGTGTCCTGCATACCTAGACCTGATAATCTTATCCTTGAACAAATCATACGTCCTTTCTCTTATCACTATCTTTCCCATGTCCTGGTTTCTCTATTTATTTCCAGTGATCCAAATTCTGCACTACCTTTCTGTATTCTAGTCTAGTCTAGAAAATATATCTTGAAATCTCCTTACCTCCTAATTCTATGGTTGTCCTAAGCCAATGACTGTAGAATTTTGCTGCTGCTATATAGTCTTGGAGACCACAAAAAGCAGCATAGAAAATGATGACAAATAACAGTAACTAGAAATTGTTAAGACAAAAGTACAAAGATACAAAGATATTCTAAAGAGAGAGAGAGATGACAAGGCACAAGGGCACTTGGCATGTCGGAATGTGTAAACAGCTTCTATATGAGTGCCCTTGTCATCAGAATTTTCAAGATCCTCAATGGGTAAACAAGTGAGGCAAGAGGGTCTTGATGCAGTGTGAAGGAGCATGTTAGAGGTGTTAGGGCATGAGGAATAGGGGTCCAGGAATAAAGAAACAGAACCAGGGAAAACAAATGTCTGGGCTTCAGTGGAACTAACCAAAGATGTCTAATATTTGACCCACTTCACATACAGTGTTTGTCAGAACAGAGTGGAAATCTGAGACTGCAGGATCTGCAGCAATAAAAGTAAGAACAGAGAGAGAGAGAGAGAGAGAGAGTAGGGGGAATGGAAGTTTTATATTGCCTGCCACCTCTCTCTTGCAGCTAGGCTTAGCAATCACTTGATAAATGAATCTGGACAATTTACCTTTTTTGAAAAAAAAAAAAAGGAAAAAAATAATATGGGAGAGGGGGTCATTCACTGAGGTTTCTCAATGGTTTCTCAGTATGACCTGTACTCAGAATATCTATTGTACTCAGATTTTACAAGATGTAATTTTGAATCTTGAACTACTACTAATCTCTAAGTCAGTATGAACACACACATTTCTACATAGGTTAACTATGCATTTACAAAATTATTGTAATTAAAACATTTTGAATATGAGATTCTACAAAGTGTAAGTAATCTATGATAAAAGTCATAACTCTTGTAGACCAAAAATTTACTATATTTAAAAGATCCATATGGTATATCAAAACCAATTTCACTTCTCTAGTATCTGTAGAGACTGCCACTCTTGCTGATTCCTATAATAGTGAGTAAAACCTGATGAAAATAATTAATAGTCTTCTTTCTTACATATTACAAGCTTTTCTATAAGCTACAAGTTTTTCTACAAGTGACAAAACACATGAGGTATTTCAGTTCAAGTACATTTACCATTGTAGAATCCAGGGTTCAGAGAATTGTAAAATACTTAGTTTAGTTTAGATAACATTAATAACTTTAAACTTAATTTTGTATTTCATTTTCTCTGCAGAAAGATATAATATCCCATATGATTTTTTTAAATCCATATTTTTGTGAATTTAGGCCTCTATGCTCAGACTAATAATTCTGAACATTAAACTTGCAATTAAGAATTTTAAACATTCTATATCCTATTTAAAATAATTTTCAAAGAATTTTAAAACAAAATATTCCTATAAAATTATTCATAGAACAGGAAAGATCTTAAGACCTTGGAGTTCTTAATAGACCCAAGTCACCATAAAACATCTATGATTTAGTGAAACTATCTGTACTCTCATAAATATTAATCTGCTATGGATTCTAAAGCCATTTTTCTTTGTTCTTTTAGAAATATTAAATAACTAGGCAATTAACATCTTCAAGCACATATCACATGTACTTTGAGAATTCTCTAGTCAAGATTCTCATAAATGGTAACACTAGGTAAGAACGTTACTGGTTTTATGGTTTGTAGTACATATCTGCTTTCCGATATACACAGTGCTATTAGCACAAACAACACTAGTTTTAATGCTCTTTTGTCAGTGTTATTGTAGGCTTACAATTTTAATTTGATAAGTAAAATATTATGGTTTTCATTTTTTGAGAGCTATTTGGCAGGAACTTCAGGAATATCATCATCCTGTATATCAAATTTAGAAGTATTGCCAGTGCTGGAATCTTGACAAATATCTACGAATTTTTGCCATACCTTCTGAATGGAGCCCTTCAAAGAGAGTGTCACAGAACATCTGAGTCAAATGAGCTAACTGTTATTAATGCAGGAGAGATGGGAACACTATCTGTTTGTCTTCAACTCCTACAACTCTTGCCCTGCTCCTATGTTTTTCCTTATACTTGTGAATTATCCAAACTTGCAAAGCTCTGCACTACACGATACATCTCCCAAGAAGAGTATTCCTTCTGATATCTACATGGCTCACCATCCTTTTTTTTTTTTCCCCAGGGTTTTTCTCAAATATTATCAGTGAGATCTTCAACTCCAGTACCATTTCACCATTGGTCTGTCACTCCTAGGACTTTATTTCCTCTTAGCACTAATCACCACTTTACATCATACTTACTTACATACGCGATTATTTCCTTTCTCTCTGCTTAAATGTAAGCACCACAGAGGCAGGAGTTTTGTCTGTTTTGTTTCTGAGTCCCCAGTGTTTATAACATACTTGACAGACAGCAAATGTTCGATACGTATTTGTTAAATGAATTAATATAATTAGCACAAGTACTGGCAATTTCCCAGAATCAGTTGCTGCCTAACTTCCAGTTGGACCCTGTCAGTGAGAGACACGGTAGGAGATTAAAAGCAGGAGAAAAGCTATTTTTGCTCCCCTATTCTACTTCTAGCCCTGGTAGCAGAGGAAGGGTAGTTCAGCAGTCCTCAGCAGCACAACCCCACTGGTTCTGGCAACGGGCACTGCAGCAGCAGCAACTGAAATGTGGACAGAAGCCACATTGTAGATGAACCCAGGAGCTTCGGCTAGATCATACTCCCCAAAATTCCAGCAGTATCCGTAGATGTGTGACTCCTGGCTTGATGAAAGATGAGGAGTATGTGTTTTCAACAACAGAAGTGGCCACAGCAGTACTGCATAATGGGACTCTGGATAATTATTATTTTTTGCCATCCAGCCCTAGAGGTAGTTTGCTGCAATAACTGATCTTTAAGTGTATTTACTTGCACCTTTTACTCCAGCAGTCCTTCTAACATGTTTGTAAACAATTTGCTATTTTTTTAAAAATATTTTATTTATTCATGGTAGACATAGAAAGAGAGAGGCACAGACACAGGCAGAGGGAGAAGCAGGCTCCATGCAGGGAGCCCGATGTGGGACTCGATCCCGGGACTACAGGACCATGCCCTGGGCCACAGGCAGGCACCAAAACACTGAGCCACCCAGGGATCCCTCTTTTTTTTTTTATTAGATCAAGTATTAGTATGTATTTATGCACAATAATAAAAACGGATTTACAAGTTGAACTGGAAATTTTAACATAAGTTTAACAGCTTTTGTTTATTATATTAAATAACTAAAACACCTTTTATTCCCAAAATTGGTAAAGAATAAATAATATAATTTACAATATGGTACAAAAAATAATCAGGAAGGACAGGCATTCTGCTTTATACATACACTGTATATGTATATTTATAATCTATAAAACAAATTCACATCTCCAATAAGCTGAAAACCTTAGATGATATGGCTTAACGATTATTAAAAGAAACAGTGGTTAGTTCTGCTGCCCAGACTGCGAGCTCCAAGCCCCTGCCCGTTAGGAAACACAGGGTCCAGGTCGCTGTAGTGCTTCCAACACGGAGCTTCAGACAGTTCTGACAGGAATTCCTGTGCTGGAATTCATTAGAGAGGTTTTTGTTCCCACTAGACAAGACTAACCCTTTGCTTTAAACACAATTTCCAGCCAAATGTCTGTTCAATTTAATGGTAAATATGTTCACACTTCCAATGTAGCAATCCTATAAGGTGCTAAACAATGCCAAGAGGTTTCCACTGCTCTAGCCCTTTCCATGATCTTTTCTCATCTTGTCCTATTGGTAATATAATACTCTGATATATTAAATAAGCAATACGTTTTGTGGTATTATCATAATCATACCACTCTCTGTAGGAAATAACAGTGACATCTTTAAGTCTTCATACATATTTACTTGTAAGTACAACAAAAAATACCTTCCAGGACACCTACATGTAAAGGAACTATAAAAAGAAGAAGAAAAAAAAAAACTAAAATCAGCAGAAGGAAGGAAACAATAAAGATTACAGCAGTAATAAATGGTATAGAAACTAAAAACACGATAAAACAGATCAATGAAACCAGGGGCTGGTTCTTTAAAAAAATCAATAATATTTATAAACTTCTAGCAGACTTATCAATAAAAAATAGAGAGAAAGGACTCAAATAAATAAAATCACAAATGAGAGAGGAAAAATAACAACCAACAAATCATAAGAGAATATTATGAAAAGTATATGCCAATGAATTGGATGACCTAGAAGAAATGAATAAGTTACTAGAAACCAATAACCTACCAAAATGGAAACTGGAAGAAATAGGAAATTTGAACAGACAAATCACCAACAAAGAAACTGCATCAGTAGTCAAAAAATTTCCAAAAAACATCCAGGACCAGATGGCTTCACAGGTGAGTTTTATGATTCATTTAAGGAACCAACTCTTCTCTAACTATTCCAAAAAAATTGAAAAGGAAGGAAAACTTTCAAATTCATTCTATGAGGCCAGCATTACCTTGATACCAAAACCAGGTAAAGGTACCACTAAAAAAAAAAGAACTACAGGCCAATATCCCTGATGAACACAGATGTAAAAATTCCTCAACAAAATACTAGCAGACCCAATCCAATAATACATTGTAAAAAATCATTCACCAAGATGAAGTGGGATTTATTTCTGGGTTGCAAGGTTGGGTCAATATTTGCAAATCAATCAATGTGATACATCACATCAATAACAGAATGTACAATAACCATATGGCCATATCAAGAGTCACAGAAAAAGCATTTGATAAAGTACAACATCCATTTATGATAAAAAAACCTTCAACAAAGTAAGTTTAGAGGGAACCCAGCTCAACATAACAAAGGCCATATGTGAAAAAAGCTGTAGCTAACATCAATCATCCTTAATGGGGAAAAACATAGCTATCCTTTAAGATCGGGAACAAAACAAGGATGTCTACTCTTATCACTTCTATTCAACACAGTACTGGAAGTCCTAGCCACAGCAATCAGACAGCTAAAGAAACAGAAGGCATACAAATCAGCAAGAAGAAGTAAATCTTTCACTATTTTCAGATGACATACTATATATAGAAAACCCAAAGATTCCACAAAAAACTGCTAGAACAGATAAATGAATTCAGTAAAGTCGCAGGATACAAAATCAACATACAGAAATCTGTTGCATTTCTATTCAACAATAAGGAAGCAGCAGAAAGAGAAATTAACAAAACAATACCATTTAAAATTGTGCCCCAAATAATAAGATACCTAGTAATAAAGCTAACCAAAGGGGTGAAAGATTTGTACTCTGAAAACTATAAAACACTGATGAAAGAAACTGAAGATGCAAAAATATGGAAAGATATCCCACGTCCTGGATTTAAGAATAAACATTATTAAAATGTCTATACCACCTAAAGTAATCTACCCATTTGATGCAATCTCTATCAAAATACCAACAGCATTTTTAACAGAACTAGAACAATCTTAAAATGTGTATGGAACCACAAAAGATGCCAAATAACTAAAGCAATCTTGAAACAGAAAAGCAAAGCTGGAGACATCACAATTCTGGACTTCAAATTATACCTACAAAGTTGTAGCAAAGTTGTATGGTGTTATGGTGTTAGACAAAAATAGACACATACATCAATAGAACAGAATAGAAAACCCAGAAATAAATCCACAATTATACGGTCGCTTAATCTTTAACAAAGCAGGAAGGATATCTAATGGGAAAAAGAGTCTCTTCAACAAATGGTGTTGGGAAAACTCGACAGCCACATGCAAAAGAATGAAACTGGACCACTTTCTTACACCATACACAGAAATAAACTCAAAATGGATTAAAGACCTAAATGTGAAACCTGAAACCATAATAGTCTTAGAAGAAAGTACAAGCAGTAACTTCTCTGACATCAGCTATAGCAACTTTTTTTATAGATAGGTCCCCTGAAGTAAGAGAAACCAAAGAAAAAATAAACTATTGGGACTGCATAAAAATAAAAAGCTTCTGTACAGTGAAGGAAACAACAAAACTAAAATGCAACCTATGGAATGGAAGAAGATATTTGCAAATGACATATTAGATAAAGGGTTAGATAATTCAACATCCAAAAACCAAATAATCCAATTTAAAATGGGCAGACAACATGAACAGAGATTTCTCCAAAGAAGACATCCAGATAGCCAATAAACACATGAAAAGAAAGATGTTCAACATCAATCACCATCATAGAAATATGAATCAAAAACTAAAGTGCACTATCATGTCACACTTGTCAGAACGGCTAAAATCAACAACACAAGAAACAACAGGTGTTGGTAAGGATGTGGATGGAGCCCTCCTGCACTTTTGGTGGGAATGCAAATTGGTGCAGCCACCATGGAAAACCATATGGAGTTTCCTTAAAAAGTTAAAAATAGGACTACCCTATAATCTAGCAATTGCACTACTGGGTATTCACCCAAAGAATATAAAAACAAGAATTCAAAGGCATACATGCATCCCTATGTTTATGACAGCATTAGCTACAATAGTTAAGATATGAAAGCAGTCCAAGTGTCATTCAATTGAAAATTGGATAAAGAAGAGTGGTATATACATACAATGGAATATTATTCAGCCATAAAAAAGAATGAAATCTTGCCATTTGCAACAACATAAATGGAGCTAGATAGCATTATGCTAAGTGAAATAAGTCAATCAAAGAAAGGCAAACACCATATAATTTCACTCATATGTGGAAGTTAAGAAACAAAATACACAAGGGAAACAAACAGACAGAGCGAGAGACAAACAAGAAACAGACCCTTAACTACAGAGAACTGGTAGTTACTAGAGGCAAGGTGGGCAGAGGAATTGGTTAAATAAGTGATGGGGCTAAGGGGTGCACTTACTGTGATAAGCACTGGGTGATGTATGGAATTATTGAATCAGTATATCATACATCTGAAACTAATATTCATCTACCTCTGCTTTTTTCCGTAAGGGACCAAGATAGTATTCTCATCCACTGGTAATACAGGAAGGCTGCTGTGGCTTCAATGTGAGTTTTAGTTATAAATCATGTGATTTTTTTTTATTTTATCTGTTATGACAACCAAAATTTTAATAATAATTGTCCCATTTATTTATTTATTTATGGAAGAGTGAGTGGAAGGGCAGGAGAGGGAGAGAACCTTAAGCTGACTCTGCTAGCACAGAGCCTAATGTGGGGCTCCATCTCACGACTCTGAGATCATGACCTGAGCGAAAACCAAGTCGAACCCCAAGTCCCTTTTTAGAAACTCATTTTCCCTGCTTCATATAAAAGCTTAAAAATGAAAGTGATATAAAAAATGAAATATTATAGAAATAAATGTATGCAAGTATCATGTATAATTCTACTTTTTTACCAAAGGATATAAAGTAAAAAAATAAAAGTCATCTTCTCCCAGAGTCCTCTCAATCCAATTCTGAATCTGTGAGGTTAGGATTACCACAATATAACCAATTGGAAGTCACCTGCCAAATATTTTTCTATGACTGTATGTATATTGTGCATACATATATGATGCCAATAATTTTTGTACATACTGGTTTTTTTTTAATATTTTTTACTTATTTGACAGAGAAAGAGCGCTTATGTGCATGAGCAGAGGAGGGGCAGAGGAAGAGGGAAAAGCAGGTGGTGCCACCAGGTGGACAGAGATGCTTTGAGAACCCTGGCAAGGTGCTCCCCAGACAGGGACAGCTGAAAGGCAACTTCAAACACGTGCCCTTGCTGTATAAATAATTGGTTGACTAAAACCCTAGTATATGTATCCTAAACTGCTAACAGTGCTTGTTGCCAGCACAGCTGAGCTCTAGGGGACTTTCACTCTCCTGGCATCCATCTCCTCAACAGTTAGCCTTTCCATAACAACCATCACACTACCTTTATTATAAAAAATAGCGAAGTTTTATTAAAAAAAAAAAAAAAGAGCAGGGAGCCCAGTATGGAGCATGATGCAGAACTCAATCCCAGGACCCTGAGAGACCATGACCTGAGCTGAAGTCAAATGTGTAACCAACTGACCACCAAGGCACCCTTTTAGGCACTCTTTTAAGATTAAAAATAAGGTTGTGTTATATACATAGTCCTTTAGTAGCTTTTTTCCTTTAATCACATATACATCACAACTATCCTCACAAGTCTGTAGATATATATTTTCTTCTTTGACAACAATTATAGGTGCGGCTTCTTCATTAGCATACTCAAATATTTAGGCCTGCTGCAAGTCCCATGAATATGCTGGGTTAGCTTATGGTGTCCATCCATGGCAGAGAGCTTCAGAATCTCTTGGCTGACGAGAATCTCATGAATTGGTAAGGTCTCACTCTCCATGAGTTTCAGCCTCCCCTAATATGCTGCCTCTTGCCAACAAATGTCATAATTCATGCAAAAGAAACAATTTAGTTCTTTTTTTTACTTCCAGTCAAATGTGTAGTTAGAGTCAACATTCATCACCACTTCCTATTTAGCCAGGCAGCCAAGTTTATCTTCAACCTGTAGCCTGTTATATTAATGCATTTGGGGTCAAAGATTCAGAATGTGAAAATCCAAGGATATTCCAGTTTTTTCCATTTTGTTCACACAAAGACTGCAGGTTTTGCATAATAGCTACAGGACTCAGTAATGATGCCATTAATCACTTGTTCTTTCAAATGTTTCCTCATGTCCTCCCTCTCATAACAGGCAATTCTTTGAAATCAGTCTTTGAAGTGCCACGACTGACAGAGAAGAATAGGATGCTTAATTGCACTGGCACATGCCAGAGCCTATTCCTGTGGCAAAAGCACACCATGTAAAGCTTCTTAGTAACATTCTGTAGATAATAAACAACTCCAAAAACCAAACATCTCTTTCCATGCTTGCTATTACAGCCGTATACTCTATTCCTCAAAAGCTCCATCTCTTTCCTTCCCCAATTCCTATATTCTTATGTTCACTGTATTCACTATCTTCTTCCTTCTTCCTTTTTTTTTTTTTTTGCTTTTTCTAGTAACTAAACACTGAAACGCATATCCCTGAAGTATCTATCTTTCTACATATCTGTATTACAGGTAAGACTCAACAGATGCATTTACATGACTGAATTTGAAGTTATTTAAAATTGAGGATCCTAAAAAGAAAATTCTGATCCTTCTTCCTAAAAAAGTCATCACCAAGACTAAGGTGCTTTAAAAAGTCTCCTTCAGAATATTTACAATGATAATCTAATGATATTCAATACCACTTAGTTTCATTTGCAGTAATCCAAGCACCTGGGATAAAAAAGACCTGTATACAAGAATATGTAGTATGTTACATGTGAAATTTTAAATTAAACACAGTAGCTTTTACGTTTTCCTCCAAATTACACGTGTAGTTTTTCCCCTCTGTGGAGTTATGCAAAACAGGTAACACCAATTTGTACAGTCTTGCTAAATTAATACTTTCTTCCTCCTTAGTTCAATGACTGTGAAATATTAACTATAACTGAGAGAAGCTATGTTTGATCATCACTTCTTTCTATGTTGAGCATGTGAGAGACACAATTATTCCAATTACCAATAGATCAGTAGGTTGGTAAATAGCTAGCAGAACTGAGTGCACTGTTTGTAACTATTGTCCTAGAGTAATTATTAATACCGTTCACTTCATTTAAAAAAAAAAGACAATTTGGATGCTAATTTACTTTAATTGCTAGTGATTCATAGTAGAGAGCAGACCAAAGTCTGACAATGTGAAGCACCTATAAAAATCACTACAAGTTAATAGAAAATGATTACATATTTCTATCATTCCAGAAACTTCCTTTTCTTCTATATATATATAGTTGGAAGCCATATCTAAGTTCTGAATTAAGATTATTTCTGAAATTACACACACACACACACACACAAATGTGCAAATTTCTCAAATCCCTTTGTTCCTTTTTTGTCTGTTAACAGTGTTTCTTTGGATTTTATTAAAAACAGAATTCTCCATGGCATCAGGGCTCTACTTATAAAGAAATATTAAAAGACAGAAGACATAGGACTCTACCAGCACATAACTATCAAATATTTTTAGCATTCCAACTACTACTCAATGAGAATGAGCTTATTCAAGATGTCAGATGTTAACCTCAAAGAAAGAGACAGACACTGAACAACAGTATTGACTTCATATTGAATCAGTAACTGTATTTGTCATACTGCTCTACTTTAAATCATGAGTATACCCTTTATACCACCATGTAAATTAATATGCTGACATGTAATGGGTTGAAAAGTGCCTCTTCCCTACTGAACTCTATGTCCATCTAGAACCTGTAAATATGACCTCATTTTGAAACTGAGATGTAATTTTGTAGACGTAATCAAGTCAAGGTCATAATGTCTTAGAGTAGACCCCAAATCCAATGACGGCGTCCTTGTCAGAAGACACAGACACATACAGAGGGAAGACAGCCATGCAAAGACAGAGGCAGAAAGTGCAGAGATGGAGCGACAAGCACAGGGAGGCCAAAGACTACCTGGCAAACACCAGAAACTTGGAAGACACAAGGAAGAATTATTTCCTAGAGTCTTCAGAGGGAATGTGGCATTGCCAGTACCTTGATTTCAGACTTCTGGTCGCTAGAACCATGAGAAAATAAAATAAATTCCTGTTTGGGTTTTTTTTTAAGATTTTATTTATTCATGAGAGAAATAGAGAGAGAGAGAGAGAGAAGGGGGGGAAGAGGGAGAAGCAGGCTCCATGCAGGGATCAGGATGTGGGACTTGATCCAGGGTCTCCAGGATCACAGCCCAAGCTGAAGGCAGCACCAAACCACTGGGCCACCAGGGCTCCCCCAGTTCCTGTTATCTTAAGCCAACAGTTGGTGGAAATTTGTCACAGAAACCCTTGATGAACTAATACATGATATAATGTATGCTATGATATATAGCAGTAATTCCTGATTAGGCTGTATTTTTAACTAGTCATAACTGGGTACTGAAATTGTCTAATAAATTATGTTTCTTACATGTAAAAACGAAGATTAATTGTTCATACATATTATTTGAATTATCTGTTAATGGGGAAATCCTGGCAATAGAAGAAACTTTGAGTGATTACTCTGAATCCCCAGATGGTAAGTGAGGTGGTAAGAAGGGGTCAGGAGATGAAGGCAGGAAGGTATTACTGAGGTTGGGGAACTATCATTCTCTACTGTTCATGCAATGGCAGATTTGTTCTATCAGCTATGTCTTTCCCATTTCAAGATAAATCTATGTCTTATTCTAGCATGGCTCCCAAAAACAATATTTAAGTCACATTACAAATATTAATTAATTAATTATGTAGGCACATTTCATTGCTTTAATATTAAAAATAGTTTGCATAATGAATATAAAAAATAAAACATGCAAAGCTAGCACTTTGTTTCTAGGCCCTATCCTAGTTAAGAGTTAAAGATCAGTTACATACCATTAGATTCAACAGATGTTTTCCTTCTTTATCAATATTTACTTCCATACAAGTAACCACAACAACACTGATTTCTTAAAACCCAAGCAATGTTAAAGTTTATAAAGTTGATAGTTTTAGTTTTCATTCACTTTAGGTTTTGAAGCCTTAAGTTTTTGAGGTTAAAAAATTATGGATTGAAAGAAGAATGTTTTGCATTGAGAACTGCCTAGCACTAGGGGAAAGCACTGGCTAGTTTACCAAGAAGACTAGTTCATTTCCCCATTCTATACCTTCTATGGGCAAAGGGAGAAATTACCAAATTATATATAAGGAGATGCCAAAATGTGTTGCAAAGACTTCTATCACATCTTTCACAATGTCAGCACTCCACCAAAAGATTTGTGAATTTTGGAACCTATTTGGGAAAATTCTTACATAAAGGAAGTCACTGAACTATGGTTTAATTTTAATTGGCATCCTCCTCCTTTACTTTGCTGTTCTTTCTATTTATGTAGCTATATCAGAATTTACAATTATGCTTCTTAACATCTGCTCAGGGGCAAATGATACATTTAGTTTTATATAGACGGAAAAGGCAGCGCAAAAGGGTATATTTTGAAGACACTGAGTAAAAACTGCTTCTCTAAACAGAAAGTGAGTCTGTGGCCAGAAGAGATAGTCCAGGACTGAGGACTGAGAATAAAGAGACATGCACTTCTGGTTGAATAACATCCTCTCTACTCCCTGGATATAAACCTGAAGAACCAGAAGCAAAGAGTAGCTTGTCCTCTTTCTTTATCCAGTGTGATTGGGTCCTAGTACCTACCAAGATCTGCCTTTTTTTTTTTTTTTTTAAGATTTTATTTATTCATGAGACAGAGAGAGAAAGAGAGAGAGGCAGAGACACAGGCAGAGGGAGAAACAGGCTCCATGCAGGGGGCCCAACACGGGACTTGATCCTGGAACTCCAGGATCACACCCTGGGCCAAAGGCAGGTGCTTAGCCACTGAGCCACCCAGGCTGCCCCAAGATCTGTTTAAAAGAGAGCTGCTTAATGGGCCAAGAGCCACCGTAAAAGAAATTCGGTCTGCTAACAAACACATACCAAAATCGCTACTCAGTGTCAAGAATGCTTGAAAAACATAGGGAGAATTCACCTGAAGTTTAGTATAAAACACATAAAACAAAAGAGGTAATTGGCATTGGAAGGAATTGATTTTTGCACAAAAACTTTGTTTTGGTATTTGTAGCAATCTTCTTGGGGAATGACAGTAAAATATACTTCTAAAAATCATACTACTTTGTTATTCCAATAAAACTGTAACAACTATTTCTATGTGACTTCTTCCCCCTGAAATGCTATGAATGAATGATACTGGGGGAAATAGCTATTTTAATTTTGTGTTAGTTTTCTAACGACTAACAAGACAAAGGACAGAAATGTTCACAGTTTTTAAAAAATACAATTGTGAATGCCTTTTGGAAAAAAAGGCTGGTTCTAAAATTTTAAATAGATGACTGCGCTTAAAAGCTATTCAATCTTAATAGAGAAATGAAAAGCTTACAAAACACTAACAGGTATATAAAAGATCCTTTATTCAACAGGTAAGTGAAGAGTCTTAACTTTTGTTATGTTAATTTATGGTCAAGATGATGTCATAATCTCTTGCTTTGATGACCCATCTCTGTTCAACATGGAGAGATCATAAATAAAATATAAAACTAGACAACCAAAATTACATAGCCCAGGTAAAAACAAGGTAGTAACTCCTTGGAAGAAAAAGTGAACGGTGCAAAGCAAGGAGACCTGATGCCAAGAGGCTGCTGAGACCTTGGTGTGAAACAAGTGCTGGTGGCTGGTGGTTTTAACTCTTCAGGTAGGGCCAAGAACTGAACATCGTTCACATTAAGATGAAGACAGAGGCCAGGCTTATTGCCGGAAGCCTGACTTTTTATACTATTTCAGTGCCCATTTCAACACAGGAAATGAAACTAAAAACAAATAAACATGGTTTCTGAGCAATATGCAGGCCTAGTTTGGCAACAAAAAATGGAACCAAACTGAAGAAATAAAATGCTAGGGATGAGCCAATAAAACCACGATGACACAAAGTAAACATGGATGAAAACAGATTCACAGCATAGTCTAAAAAGAACTATAAATATATTTAAATGCCAATGATATAAAGGATGGAATAACTTTCATTATAAGAAGAATAAAAATAAAAATGGGGGTAGACAAAAACAGAGTGAAATGACATAAAAGGAGAGGATTAAAAAAGAAACAATTATAAATATGCACAGACTCACATATATCTTAATGGGTATGAAACAGACTGGGAAAATGATTAATATATTGGAATAGACATTTAAATATATTACTAAAACCTTATCCTGATTTACTTAAAAGGAGGGAGAAGAATTTAGAATTATGAAAGATCTGCTAAGAAATACAGAAAATAGATCGAAAGGTTCTAGTATTAGACCCTATGACAAGAAAATAGAATACCTGAGAAGACAATAGTGAATTTCTTGAAGAGGATTTTAAAAACCCTAAAAAAACCCCTCATGAGTCCTCAAATTACAAGTAAATTCTGAGAATGAGAGGATGTTACAGAGCCATAACGCTCAGCAATCATTCCATGAGCTTCCCCACGAACCTGACTCCCAGTAGCTGGGGACCGTGGATGCACTAGAAGAAGGGATATGCCACATTTAGGCCAATGCTCTGAGACAGAGGAGTGTGTGGATATGAACTCTCCCCCTTCTGTGATATACCATATATTTGAGGTTACTGGCTGTAGCCACACAAACAAAAACTGACCTAAGCCTAAGTGTTTAAAAGAAAATGTTGTTGCCTTTTCCCCATTTTTAAAAAAGACTTACTCACTTGAGAGAGAAAAAAAGAGAGAGAGTGTATGCAGGGGGTGGATCTAGAGACAGAGGGAGAGAGAGAATCCCAAGCAGACTCCCTGCTGATTACAGAGCTCAACACAAAGCTCGATCTCACAATCCTGAGATCACGACCTGAGCTGAAATCAAGTGTTGGATGCTTAATCGACTGAGCCACCCAGGCATCCCAACTCCCTCCCATTTTTAATGGTTTCTTTCTATAATGAAAGCTCTTAATATTCAGTTTACATTTTTGTTTGTTCATCAAATCTGATGTCATGTTTAGGAAATATCTAGCTACTAAAGCTCATAAAGATTTTCTTTTGAAAGCTTTAATTTTATCTTTCACATCTAGAGCTCCAACCCATTTCGGTATACAGGGTAAAGGGTGAAGATATATTTTTTTCCCATACAGATATTCCATTAACCCCAGAACGATTTACTGAAAAAATATTTTACTCATGTTAGTGCAACGTAACCTGATTATTAATCAGGTATCCTAATACATGGTGAATCTATTTATAAATTTTCCAGTCTGTACTATTAGTCCAATTTGTCTGTACTTGCACTAATATAATACTGTATTAATTACTACACATTATCATCAGTGTTGATGTTTTGTGCTACAAACGTCTCAATGTTTTCTTTTATCACCCAGATTTCCTTGGCGAATCTTTGATTTTCTAAAAAAATTTAGAATTGGCTTATCAATTACCATATTTACACAAAAAAGAACACTAAATGGCAAAATAATAAGTGTTGGTGAGGACATGGAGGAACTAGAACCCTTGTAACATCACAGATGGGAATGCAAAATCAGTCACTGTGGGAAACAGTTCGGCAGTTCCACCAAAAGTTAGACATAAAATTACCATGTGACCTAACAACTGCATTGCTAAGTACATACCCCACAGACTTGAAAACAGATGCTCACATATATGTATATGCACAGGAGAACTATCAACGACAAGTAAAAGGTAGAAACTGCCTAAATGCCCATCAGTGGGTGAATGAATAAACAACTGTAGTATACACGTACAATGGAATATTATTCTGCCATAACAAGGAATGAAGTACTGGCACGTACTACATATAGGAAGCTCATGAGGAAACTCAGAATCATTAAGTTAAAGAAGCTAGACACGAAGGGTCACATAGGGTATGATACCATTTATATGATTATCCAAAACAGGTAAATCCATAGAGGCCAAAAGCAGATTGCTTATTGGCAGGTGCTGGAGGAAAGGAAGAAGAGGGAGGAACTTCTAAATTGATATGGGGCTTCCTTTCGGGGTGAGGAAAATGTTTTGGAACTAGATAGAAGTGATGGTTGCATGATATTGTGGTGGTTGCACTGAATAATTCACTCTAAGGTGGTTAATTTTGTGTCTATTTCACCTCATTTTTTAAAAGGGAAAAACAAAACTACATGAAGTATTTATCTGGATTGAACTCATTGAATCTATAGGATATTTTAAGAGAATTCACTAATATATAATACTAATTCTTTCAATCCATGAACATATATACTTTCCATTTCTGTAAGTTTTTATTTTCTCTGGGCACGATTTGTGGTTTCTAATACAAAGGGTTCTTGCATATATTTTCTTAGATTTATTTCTAAGTATTTTCATTTTTTGATGTTATTAACATGACACTTCAAAAATATTTATTTTTTTGTTGATAGTATACAGAAATAAAATTGGTTTTTGTATATTGACCTTGTATCCAGTATTATATTCATTGATTTTTATTCCTATTTCTTTTACAAATTGATCTTTAATGAAATAAGGAATTATGAACAGCACACTTTTAAGTGCAATATTTTTAGTTTTCATCTAAGGAAACTTTGCTTTTTAGATTTTTCACTAAAATAATGAAAACAGTCTAATAAGGCCTTAAACACTAGGACAGATAATACCTCAGAATAAAATAAGCCCAATGCTAATCAAATATTAACTGCTTTGCAAGTGAAAATATATTAAGTTTGATTTTCTGTAATAATACTAATATATACTCAGTATTATAACATAATAAATCAGTTTATTTTGGTTTTCTCTTAAATTAATATTTTCTGTCACTCTGTACTAGAAACTAATGTTAGATCCTGAGGATTAACTAGTAACAAGGTAGACAATGTTTGTGAAGGTTTATTTTTTTTGTTTTTCACCATTCAAAATTTTATTCCTAAACTTTGGAAAAGGATTATAACTGATTGATGCTCAGAGATATCAAATCCTAAAAGCTATTGGAAACCATAATTTCATAATATTATGTAAGGGAGAAACCATTATTGGAATGATATAAACTTTTTCTATATCTAGACAGACAAATCATAGCCAGCAGACATGGGATGATATTTCATGGCATTAGATCATGATAGCTTCTCAGCCATATGTACAGTATTACTATCCTAAAACTAGCCTGCTAAGTCCCTGTCCCTGGGTTGAAACTCTCTAACTACTTGGCCTGCATTCAACAAGAGTGATCTTTTCAAAATATAAGTCTGCTTACTACCCACCAATAAATCTACATTGAGATTAGAATAATGATAACATGCCTTGCCATGGCCTTCAAGGCCTTATTTGTAAATAGTGCTCATAGCTTCTTTCACCTTCTCTTATTTGACTTACCTTTGGCTTCAACCTTTTTACTTAACCTGTTTCCTTCCTTCCCTCTCTCTCTCTGTATCTCTATCTCTGATGTCTACTCACAAAGATCTCCATTCACTTAATCTCATGTGACTTGCAAATTCTGTTCCCATCTCCTGAGAAGTGCTTTCTCTCCTTCTTTCCCCTGCCAGCATACTTATGGTCTCCCCTCCACTGTCACTTAGGAAAGCCCTTTTCTGATTTTCCTGATCATCTAGATCTCTTATTATAAGCTTCAGTGGCATCTCTCCTTCATAACATTTATACTTATCAGATTTTAAATTACACTTACCATGTTTTGTGATTATTTGATTAATGTCTATCTCCCACCATTGGTTTTAAGGACAAAGACAGCATCTTTACTTATTATTTTAGTCTTATAGACAAGAACATAGCTTATAATAAATAGCTGCTAAATTAATGGACAGATAAAAAGACAAATTAATGACTCAGTTGAATAAACACTGGCAATTCTTTTCTCCCTAAATCACAATTTTTTAATCATAATTTCTATCATTTGTATCAACAGTGTTCCTTATTTTTTACATTAATTATAGGTAACATCTCTTAAATATCTAATTAAGCCAGACTCTGCTTATTCTTCCTCTTTCTAATATCAGGAAGCATACAGTAAATTTTTAAGATATTTTTCTACATATATATTAATTTTCCATATTAACTCTGGATTCCAGGGGTAACAAAGTCATTTCCTGCTAACATTTATGATTGTTGGGAAAATACCAAGTCACACTAGATACTTTTAAATTCCAAATTAATAAAATGTACATTAATACATAAATATATATTTAATAATGTTTTATTTTTTAAAAAAGAAATGTATAACTATGTAGAGAATTTTGAAAAAAAAAAGGAAATATGAACAAAAAACCAAATCACTCATATTCTCATGACCTAGAGAAAAACCTTAACTAGTGCTTTTATTTCCTTTCATGTTTTTTTGTTCTAGCACAGTTATAAAATTAGAAAATTTTTGTTCCTTATTTCCCTTAGTATTATATAAGACAATATTCCAATGTTATTTATGTCTACAACATGAATATAATTTTAATGGTTATATAATATGCAACTCCATCATCCTGGAATGTGATCTCATCCTCAAGTTCACCCTGAAGTTCAAGATGGCTATAAAGCTCTAGATATCATATTTGCATTCTAGATAGAAAAAGGGGGATACATCAGTCAAAAAGGTTTGACCTCAAGTTGACAGAACTCATTTTAAGCAGTCTTCCTAGAAATATCACAAAACACTTCCACTTACATATCATTGGCTGGAACATAATGTTTTGGTTCACAACTGGCTGCAAAATACACTAGAAACTTTGGGGTTTTTTAGTTGGACAGACTGATGGCTCAAAAATAAAGATTCTGTTAATGGGAGAGAAAAAAGAATAGGTATTACATTACAACCAGTAGTTTACTCCATCCAACTAAAGTCCATTTTCTTTTCTTCCCAGGCCAACTTACATTTTCTGCTTCCCCAGTTGGCTATAATAATGTGAATGGGTTGCAGCCATTGAAATATGAGGAGATATACTATGTGCCACTTCTGAATTTTTAAGAAGGAAGACTATCCTCTCCATGGAGAAAAGGAGGAACTCCTGACAATTGGAAATACTCAGACTACTACAACACTGAGAATAACATTTTTCATGTTTAAATTATACATTTGGGGTTTATTTGTAATATAGTTGACATTACCTAACATTAGGCATACAATTTATAATCCAAACAAGAACACTTTTAAAAATGAATACAGTACAATTAATGAGTCTAGGACAACAAAATAAACCAAGACATTCCAGGCAAACCAAGGCTAGTCATCCAAGCAATTAATATAATAATAATATATAATAATAATAAGATAAAAAAAAGCATGGGGGAGGAGAGGCAAAGAGAGAAGCAGATTCCCTACTGAGCAGGGAGCCCAACGTGGGGTTTGATCTCAGGACCCCATGACCTGAGCTGAAGGCAGATGTTAAACCAACTGAGCCTTCCAGGGGCCTCAAATGTGAGGATTTCTTAGAGCAATTCTCAACAGCAACCATGAAGAAATCCCTTCTAATGTGCATCAGAAAGTATTGAATTTAAGGAAGGCATATAATTGGATTAAATGAATAAAATTATTAAATTGGGCAATCTAAATTAACAATACAGATTAATTTTACATCTCCAAATGTGGTCTATAGAATTCATGAACATTCAAAGGAAAAAATGTGTGTGTGCATATATTTTTAAATCTTAATTTCATGTTTTTATTTGAAAGACTTTTTAAATTACACTGAAATATTTTGGTATACATTGCTACCTAATTATGGGGGAGATAAAGACTAAGTACTACATTTATGAACACAACAGATTTTGCTTTGCTAAAATAAAACAAAGCCAAATCATTTTAAGCACCTATTTTGCTTACTATGGTACATTAGTTCAAAATACTAATTGCATGGAATACAGATTACAAAAACCTATTTAACATTTAATGCTGACCTATGCTTTTTAAAGCTTGACTGGTTAACATAAATTTTCTAAAATTTGCAGTCCATCTATCAACCATTAAAAATCCATATGTTCTATTTTTTATTCTCATCTTTAATAATAAAGTGCAGGATTAATAATCATCTGGGGTTAATACTTCCCAGATGTGATTCAGATCATCAACTGTTCTAAACCAGTCATTAATTCTTTGAAAGTGTATTATGTCTTGATTGGAGTTGCTTAAATAGCTTATAAGCTCTTTTATTGCTTTTATTTCATAGGTAAGTATCTTTCCCACCCACCTTTCAACTTTAATTTTAGTGAAAAAAAGTTGATAATGAGAAAATGGATTGGACTGTCTAAAATACAAAAATGGGAGTAAATGTATAAAGTTTTCTACCTGCATTCAATCCAGTGCTGAATAAGGACTCATTTCAATTTTCACAACCATTTAGTCTTTTCTTCACAGCTGATTTGGCCCAAAGATAGTATCAAACTGTGCCAGCTCCAGTAAAAGTTGCAAAATATAGTCTTTAACCAATATCTTATCTGAAATAATTTGCTACTTGTATATATACTTAACTATTCAACCAACTTCTATTGAACATCTGTCATATGGCAATCATTGTATTGCCTAATTCCTAATTCAGATATAGATGACACACCCAATCCCTTTGAGAGTTCACAATCTGGTAGGAAACAGATACCTAAATATTGTGAAATAAATGCTGTGATATGCACTGAGTTCTAGATATTGCAAAAAAAAAAAAAGTAATTTCCTAATTCAACTTTCCGCAGTGTAAGTCTCCCCAGAAAAGATGAAAAATCCTTTTTGCTTTCAATGACCAACAGGAAAAAGCTAGAGAAACTAAGGGTTGGCCAGAGAACTTTCCTGATAAAATCAACAGCATGATCTTATATCCAGAAACAGAGAGTAAATTACATAGAAGAAACTACAACAGTGTCTTTAGAAAAAGCTGTTGGAGCGGCAGAAAATATCAGAAGGTGAAAATGGAGAAGCAGCTGCAGGCCATGAGGTAAATGATAAGTAAGGGGAGTAAGAATTAAATAGACACACGATTACCTATTCAGTCTTCAGATTGGTTCTGGCCACAGGATGAAGGATGGGTTGGAATGGTTGGTGGAAGGGGCTAGAGAAAAACCCAAAGCAAAGGGATAATTTAAAACACATCCATGGTGGTTTGGAGAGAAATGATGAGGAGCCAAACTGATGCAGTAATGATAATGATTTGAAAGAGTTTTAAGGATTTGGTGACTGGCTATATTAAGAATGTCAATCACTTAAAATACAAACAATTACATTTATAAGAATATCTGGCCTATTATTATATTTCATCTAGTTAAGTATTTTACTAAAAATCCCTCAGAGTTCATAAGAGAATTTAGCATGTGTTTTGTGCCTGATTTGGATTTATATATAGACTTTTTGTTTATAAATGAAATGGTTTATAAATATCCTGAATGATTCTGGTTAAAATTATTAGAACTTTTTGATAAAACCAGAAACTGAATTTATATTATACAATATGGGAATTCACATTAAAAGAACAACTGTAAACTTCTTTTGGAAGTAGGAGACTAGAGTAAAAGCTTTAGAAGTAACAATGTAAAAAGCAAAGATAATAAAGGAAAGACTATATTATGTAAATCAAGGGTAATTGGCTTAAAAAGACCCATCCCTTTCAGAATTCTACTTAGGAGAAGACACCATCAAGAGCACACAGAAAAAAAAAGGCAGATATACTGAACAAATGAATTGCGAATATACTTATTTTTCGGCTGCCCAGAGAATATGAAACTAATTAGGTATTCATAGATCAGAAAATACTTCACATCTGATTTCCTAAGTCCTTGCTACCTGCTTTTCTTTTACTTTTCTTCTTTATCATAGAATTAATTTCTTCATTATCTAATACATGTTCTTTCAACTGGTGAAAAATGAGGAAGCAATCCATTTATTTATTTATTTTGCAGAGGATGCTATACAGGAAGGAATATTCTGAGGCAGGACAGAGAAAAGTGCCACAAATCACAACTGCTCAGCATTATCAGCAATAGCCAAAATGTGGAAAGAGCCCAAATGTCTGGCTAATGACTGGATAAAGGAGGATGTGAGATAGATGATGGATGGATGGATAGATGGATGGATGGATGGATGGATGGATGGATAGACAGACAGACAGACAATGGAATATTACTCAGCTGTAACAAAGATGAAATACTGCCCCTTGCTAGGATATGGATAGAACTGGAGAGTATTATGCTAAGCGAAATAAGTCAGAGAGAGACAAATACTGTATGATTTCACTCATATGTGGAATTTAAGAAACAAATGAACATGGAGGTTAAGAGAGGCAAACCAAGAAACAGACTGTCAACTACAGAGAACAAACTGAGGGTTGCTGGAGAGGAGGTGGGCAAGATGATGGCTTAAACAGGTGATGGGTGTTAAGGAGGGCACTTGTGATGAGCATTGGGTGTTGTAAGTGATAGATCGCTAAATTCTACACCTGAAACTAACACTACACTGTATATTAACTAACTGGAATTTAAATCAAAACTTGGAAGAAAAAGAAAGAAATTATAGTTACTCAGATATTAAATATTTTAAAATTTATGCACTGTAATCAGGTGTGCATATTCAGTCACCTGTTTCCTCACGTTGCCTATGTGCAAGGGAGGTCATTCATCCTAATAAAACAGGTCATTCATCCATGCATGTGTTAATAAAATAAAAAAGGGAGGTCATTCATCCATGCATGTGTTAATAAAATAATAAAATAAATTATTTTATTTTAATAAAATAATAAAATAAAATGTTTATAACATTTATAAATGTTAATAAAACATTGTTAATAAAACAATAAAATCCAGACCTGTAGTTCTGGATGATTCATGCCGCTGTGCTCTCTTCAAAGAAATTCTTCCTTCCATGAATTTTATGTTTCCGGGCCCATCTTATTACAGTGCCAGTGTTCCACTACCTTCTTTTTTTTTTGCCACTGCTGCTGCCGTCAACCACCACCACCATCATCATCGCCATCAGGTCTACAATCTGCCCTTACAATTCAATGGCTCAAGTAAGGGAATTCATTTTAAGAATATCTCAGAAATGGTTCTGGAGATTTAGCAGAAACCTGGTCAGCTCCAGAAATGCTAACTACCCCACTCTTTTTCTCATGGCTTTTCCTCTGTGTGTGCTATGTTCTCTTCTACCCCTTTAATTCTCCTTTAACGGCTGCTATCTTCTGCTCTCTGAGAACTTCTAGTCATATGTGACTCTGCTCTAATCCTTTTCAGTGTATTTTTCTGTGTGTCCTTATGGAAGAAGTTTCAGATTGCTATCTTCCTGTAAGGAAATTCCTAAATTCCTAAAAAGGGATCTAAAGAGTCATTTATGGAAATTACACATATGAAGTGACAGGTAGCTGGTTACCCAATGACTTGGATGTCTTTTGATGACACTTTTATCCCAATAAGATATGGTTGAGGGAATAGGACATCTTAGCACTAACTACATGGATAACCCTCAGTAGGTTTCTGGGTCAATTTACTTAGAACATGATGTGAGAATGACAAACTCTTAACACTTCCCTTATTTATTTCTCTAATTACTCTATTTATAAATAAACTCATTTCTGTGAGGTTGTTTATTTTTGGATTAGATTACCCAGTATTTTACACCTAGTTAGCTTACAGTCAATAACAGACATGTGTAAAGATATGAGACACGAAGGAATAAACCCAAAATAAATACACTAAAGGAAAATTTCTTTAGTTCTTTTCCAAGAGAAAAAATATCAAAACAATCTACTTACTAAAGGACTATACTTAATAATTAACCATCCTTTGCTTTGGGATATCCTTTGGTCTTCAAAGAGGAATTAATCTTTTTATCAGCACTTTTCAATAACTATGTCTCCTTTTATACAATATCTGTGTCATTCTAACAACACTGCAACAAGATGAAGACTGCACTTGAACAACCTCATAGGTTATTTTAAACCTTCCAGGGTGTCAATCGCAATGTTGAAAACCAATCTATGGTTATAGGCACACTGAATGGGTAATAATTCTTGCTTTGGGACCGAGATGACCTTGGCTTTAATACCAGGTCCTTCAGTCAATATCCCCACAAACATAGGCAGATTAGATGATTTCTCTCTAGTTTTTCTCATGTATAAAATGGTACTAATGATATTTACTTCACATAGATATTATCAGGACCAAATTAAAAAGTATATAAAATGCTTAAGCACAGTTCTTATTGCAGACTCGTGACATTAATAATTTGAATGTTCTGAGGCAGAAATTTACCTTGGGTCTCCTGTGAAGCCAAGATCATGCAACTAAATTTCTAAGAGCTCCCAGGAGTGTCATGGTCTACTACTCAACCTGCACAGCACAGGAAAGCTCTGAAGTCTTCCTTTATTGATTTGTAAAGAATAATAGCAATAATGTCAGATAAACAAAGGCATAAAAGCTTAATTTGTTTTTAGATTAAATGAATTTGGGAGATAAAGCCAACCACTCCTGATCATGAAGAATGAAAAATTCAGATTGTTGATTGCATAAAAACAGAAGGTAGGGAAAACTGAGTAAAATTATATGCAAAACTGTATAAGGAAATGTTTCAGCCAATTATATAATGTCTATGACAGTTGAAAATGTAAGAAACCACTTCAAATAGCCAGAGCATTCAGTTCTTAACAAGGCCCGCCCTCGGGGGAAACTATTTTATCAGAGCCTAACCTAGTTAATGGAAGAAAAATACTCAGCTCCAGCAGGCTCCAGCCTTCCATGTAGGAAGAGGAAAATATCCAACCCCAGTTCCCTGTGGCAATCCTATCCCACCTAATGGTGGAGAAAAGCAAGAAGACACTGATGAAGTTCAGGGTCCAGGGGCACAGACTCAGCAAAAGAAAGAAGCCCAATTATAGGATTAGAAAATATTTCCCCTACCCCCTCCACCTTACTACCACACTACAAAGGCCTACTGATTTCAGTTTCTTTTACCCAGACATCACGTCTACCTTTCGATAACAAATTACCAGCTGTCCTAAAGATAAAAATAAAAATACTGGTTGAGGAGACTGAAGAAGCATTAGAACCAGAGTCAGATACAGCAGGAATGTCAGAATTATCAGACCAGGAATTTTTAAAAGTAAGTGTTAATAAGCTAAGGGCTTGAATAAAGAAGACAACCTGCAAGAACAGATGGGTAATGTAGTTGGGAAATTGAAACGCTAAAATGAATCAAAAAGAAATAGAAGAGATCAAGAACAATGTAATAAAAATAAGGAATGCTTCTGATGGGCTCATTATGCAGGCTGGGCATAACAGAAAATAATCTCTCAGGATGCCTGTGTGCCTCAGTCAGTTAAGTGTCTGACTCTTGGTTTTGGCTCAGGTCACAATCTCAGGGTCATGAGATCAAGTCCCATGTCAGCTCCACACTGGGCGTGGAGCATGCTTAGCATTCTAGCATTCTCTCCTGCTCCCTCTGTCCCTCCACACCGCTCACACGTGCTCTCTCTCTTAAAAAAAAAAAAAGAAAAAAAGAAAAAAAGAAATCTCTGAATTTGAGGATATGACAATAAAAACTTACAAAACTGAAAAGCATTTTCTTTCAAAAGTGAAACAATATGACTGTAATTAATATGATGGATATTTGGAAAGTTCTACATATGTTGAGAAGTTTCTCAGAAGAAAAACTAGTTAGATACCAATTTTGAAGGCAGTAACTAAGACAATCCAGTTTTAACAGAAACTTATATTTTCAGAATTCAAATGCATACATTTAAGTGTTGTATAATTTCAATGTATTAAAAAATGAATCAAAATGCAATACTGAAGTCTGGTGCTATGATAAATTGGTTCCTACTATATGAAATATAGAGATTATAAACAAAAGTAGTAATTAATTATTAGCAGGTATTCCATTCTCTGTCATTAATACATTCTATCTTTGATTTTTCAACTTTGGAACAGTGATATTAGGAAATGATCAGTTCTGTTAAATGGAACACAGCACCTTTGCACACAGTTTAATTGTAATATAAGACTCTTTATTATTAAAATCATTATTTCATTATAAAAATCATTAGCAACTGAGTTACCATGTTCGCTTATAGTTTTATTTAGACATGAATGACCCATATCACTATTCTCCTAACTGCTATAGGCTAAATTTCCAAATACCAATTTACTATGTTAAACAACTTGCATCATCTTGCATTATTCAAACCCGGAAGATCATCTAAGTCACAGCATGCAAAAAACACATATATTATATTTGAAATCAATATTTGCCACCTGAAAAACAAAGTTTTCTAATCTCTAATTGTCATAATTAATATAAAATGCAGCTTGATAGCCAATAGCACTTTTTTTTTCATACTGGCATTCAGTTTTCTCTTAATTCTTTCTGCTAAAATGTACTTCACTGTTAAAAAAGAAATTTTATTTTGAGTACTGGAGTGCCTGTATCTATGCCCTCTACAGTTTCATAACAAAGATCTGATCTACTATGTATATAAGTAGCCAAAACAGGAGAGTGGGGAACAAAAAATCTGGGACGTGCAAACTTTTCATTTTCTTGCTAAAAATACTATAAGGAATAAAAAAATAATGAAAATCTTTCAGGTGAGTTGATGGGAGTGCTTAAAAATCAAGTTCTTTGCAACAACACGAAGTATTTGTAATATTAAGTATAAATCAAATAATACCTTATGGAATTATGGAGTTATTATTATTATGAAATGTTATCTTTTAACTAACAGATTTTATTCAAGTCTAAGTTAATCATCAGTATGTGGCTACCCAAATCATTTATCTTTTCAGTTACAGTATCAAAACTAAAAAGCCACATGGCTATTAAATTTTAAGTAGTATCAAATATAAGTAATAAAGCTCAAAGAAAACAATGTAAGTCTTTAATCATGAAATTCCTTTTTTATTTTGCGAAGTCTTTCATTTTTCTGGTAGGTAGCAGTTACTTTTTATTAGTCAGAATTAATATTGAGCTAGGGTGCTCCACTGTGACATACCCCACTGCTATGTGGCATTGAATGGGACTCAATCTGTAATGAATAGTAAGGATTTTGAACATCGCATTTAACTACAGATCTTCTTACTGTATTATTTTCTTTAATCTACGATGTTATATATTGGCTAAAACCAAATTGGAATAAATAAAAAATATCAAAGGAAAGGAGTAAACATGAGTAAATGTTTCAAGAGAATTGATATGATTCTCCTTTAACACCTTTTCAAACTATGAGAACAAACTCAAGAGATACATATTTTTTAAATCTCTTCTTTTGTACAAAGTTATTGCATGAGCGGTATCTTTCATGTTTCTTTTCTCATTAGCATTAAACTGTCATGACTTCTTAAGGACTATCTCCTTCCCAGGAAATTTCCAAAATTAAATAGGTCTTTAAGCTTTGCAAAGGAGTAAGATTCAGTATTAACCATTTATTAGTTATTTATGGCAAATGAAAAATCTAGGGCATATGCCTATACTCCATATTTATAAAAACATTATCCACTAATAACTTCTATAGTGTTTTGTGAAAAGTTTTATTCATGCAGCATTCTTTCATTGATTTCATGGCACTATTAGCTACTCTGCTATATCATCACAATTTTATTATGTTAGTATAGTACATTGACAGATCAAGGATAGAAGGGACACTTATAGGATAAAGCTCTTAAGAGTTTTAAATTATGCAGACATAAAATTCTTGACATTAGACTGTGAGAGCTCTTATGAATTACAACCACTGGTTACCAAAATTTTTGATGTACTCATTCTTTTCTAACACCAAGCTTCATTACATATACAAATGCAATTATTCAATTTCACTCCATTTTCAATATATCAATGTTATATTACCTATATTTTGAATATTACCTACATTTTGAACATCCTTTCTTAACAATTTTCTAAGGTGCCTTTCATTTCCAAGGGTCTACATTATTATCTAAAACAAAACAAAGTGTTAATAATTTTTGTTTGTTTGTTTAACTGAATCCAGATAGTTTTTACTTTTAACTTCTATTTACTGGGAATGAGATATACATTATCTAAGTCAAATAAGACACTGAAATTCTAAGTCTTCTACAGTATGATTAGCCCATAATCAGTCTTATCTCCAACCATACAAATTATTCTCAATATTCCCAAAACTTAGTGTGCACATTTAAGAATTCTGTGCCTTTCCTCAAGTTATTCTCTTTGCCTTACAGAAGCTTTCTACCCTCTTGTCCAGCTCATATGGGATTCCTTCACAGTTGATCGGAAAGAGCTAATGTCACATCCTACTACCAATTTTCCCTGACCAGAATTAATCCCGCTTCACGTTATTCTTTCACAAATCATTATTCAAAACTACCTGAAGACTCTCCCTGGCCTTATGATTGTGCAGAATGATCTCTATACTATGAGGCTTCTGGAGCTATGCAAACACTCTAACAGGGTACCTGGCACTAAGAATATAAAATTGAAGTCTTTTAGATTGAATTCTAGACACTACACATTTTAAAGTACAAGTGATTTGATAAGCAAGCATTTCAGTAAATATATACATATATTTTTTTTTCATTCTTACAAACTTAAGAAGTCATTTGTTCAAGACTACTTAGTCATATATTTTCTACATTCTCTAACCAGAGGTATTTACCTCCTACTCAAATAACCAGTAATTGTTTTGTTCACAGACATTTAAATGTCTACTCCTGTAACTATATTAGCATGATACTACTGGCGGTCTGGTTATTTTAGGTGTAAAAAAAATTCTATGAAGTCATTTATTGAATCACATATTTTATACAGTATATAATTTCAAAAATATCTTAGTTCAAGTATTATAAAAAATTATCAATTAAAAAGTTATTCCTAAAAAATCCTTCATTCAGAGAAATACCAAGTATTCTTGATATCATAAAGTGCCAATTTTTTTAAGATTATATTTATTTATTCATGAGAGACACACAGAGAGAGGTAGAGACACAGGCAGAGGGATAAGCAGGCTCCCTGCAGGGAGCCCGATGTGGGACTTGATCCCAGGACCCCGGGATCACAACCTGAGCCGAAGGCAGACACTCAACCACCAAGCCACCCAGGTGCCCCATAAAGTTGCCACATTTATCATCTGGTGGTCTTTTCTACCCATGGCTATTTTGTAAAAACAACTGAAGTAGAGTCTCTAAATAAAAGTCCATTTTAGTTAAAATGGCCATTCATATTAGCATGGCTCAATAAACCTGACAACCTGGAAAAAGTCATACAATTTCAAATAGATATAAGTACAATTTTAATATACAGAAATAAATGGTAGTTTAAATATTGTAAACTGAAACATAAATTGTTTAAAGATTTATTTATTTAAGAGAGAAAGAGAGAAACAGTGTGGGTATGCGGAAGAGAAAAGAAGAGAGAGTCTTGAGCAATTCGATGCTGACTGAGGAGTCAGATGCAGGGCTTGATCTAACAACCTTGAGATCACAACTTGAGTCGAAATCAAGAGTTGGACACAACCAAATGAACCAGTCAGGCATCCCCAAAAACTATTTCTAAGATATCAAAATACTGTTATTTATTGGAATATAAATGTTTAGTACAGATATAATATAGACATTAAAATTCCATTTCACTTGATTATTAGGAACATTATGTACATTGAAAGTGTTGAATAATTTCTGAGATATTTGTGATCAACAACAGTAGAGTTTGTATAACAGAAAATATTTCTAAAGCATAAGGCTTAAGTGGAAGAAATCAAAACAGTCATAGCCTTGCCTTATCTTTGCATATGTGAAGGATTTCATGAACATTGCGGCATTTCTCAGATATAGGTGGAACCAATTTTTTCATTAAGTAGCTATGTAAATTTGGACGTATTACTTAAATACTATGAATCTCTGCTTCATCTTTTGTAAATGGGGAAAAATCATTCTCAGAATTTCTGTACTCTTTGAAAGTGCTGAATACATATTCTTTCAGAAATGTTATAAATTAAGTTTCTACAGATTTTAAATAATTTAATACTGATGTCGAGATGATTTTCATTCTCACCATTTTCAGTAGCCTTTTTCAAAGTTTTTCATCCTCACTGATTATTTCCTTACTTGTTTTAACCTATAAAGAGCATTAAATAAACTCATTTTCCTCAGTAATATACCTGCTTCACTAAAAGAGAAAAAAATTGAAGTTATACATTTTCTTTAGAACTTACATAGGTCATCTATCCATTTTATTGTTTCCCTGGATTCACTTTTGTTTCATCTAATCCATGTAGCTTCAATCTGTATCTATTACAAACTATGTCCATCAGCTCTCATTTTCAAGTATTTCTACTGCTTTCACTTGCTATGTATGCACTATTATTGGAGGATAATCTAAAAGTAATATAGCTCATTCCTACATTGACATTCCAAGGTAACTGAGTATTCAATTTACGTCTTAATGTCTGAATCCTCATGTGACTTTTCCCTCTGTATTTTATACATATTGGTCACTGGCCTCTATATTTCCATGGTAGAATTTTACAGGGAAAAAACAACAACAACAACACACATGTGTAGAAGATTAGTTTCTGCTTGGCTTTGAATTTTTGCTGCACTAATTCCTAGCTCCGTGACTTTGTAAAGGTTACTTAATGTACCTGAGTCTCAATTTCTATATCTTTCAATAGAGTAAAATTATTATTGATTTCTAGGACTCATGCAAGTAAACTGCTTTGAACAAAGCTTAGCATATGGTAAATGCTTGACAAGTATTAACCATCTCTTCCTTTTCCACCTTATTCTATCATACTTCCCCCCACCCCCCCCCCCCCATGTTCTCCTTCTTCTCGTTTCTCTTTTTCCTCCTGCAAATCCGTGGCTAGTGTCCAATACATCCATCTCAATCGAGTACTATGTTTATCAAAGGGAAAAGAAATCTGAATCAATTATGCAAATGTAAACAAAAGTAATTGGCCTTTCATGGAGTTTCCAATGCCCCTCTCTGTTATCACTGACAAGATAAAGATGCAGGCTTTACTAGAAATAATTTTGTTTGAATTAAATCCCATCACTCACTATTTAGCAGCCTATAACTTGGTATTTTTTGTTCCTTACTCTCTTTAAGACAAGGTTTCTCCAACTGGGAAATAGAACAGTAAGGTTATTTCTAAGTCTGTAAGTCCTTGTGTCTCCTCCTTACCAGTTTGCTTTGAAATTCAGTTTGATCAAGACAAATACAATCACTGGGGCAGGGATGTAATTCCTTCTGTTCCTCACATGATTCTTTGGCCATGATTACAGGAGGCCAGTGATAATACAATCACCAATATGTTTTTGTCATTTTTTTTCAAACACTGGAAAAGTAGTGTTTATAAAGTTTCAAGTTATAAATTTATAAGTTCTTATAAATTACTTTATATACTGAGAAAGGAAACGTATATATCTTGGAAGGGAATTTAAAAAAAGTTTCATTCTCTTCTTGAAAGTAATTAATAAATTTGGCATGCTTAATACAGTCAATAAATAATAAATATTAATGTTTAATGAAAATAAGATGATGAATGTACAAGTATAATCTCAGTTCAAAGAAGTATTTTCAGAAATGGTTTGATGAGAGCTCTATGAGAATAAAATGAGAATTTCAGAAAAAATAAAATCAGTCTATAAAACAAACAAATCTAAAGAAACAAATAGCCTGTTGAAAAAAGACAGGAAGATGTAACTCTTTATTTACAGATGAAAACACATGTTAAATGAGTAACTATTGATATAAAAGGTCAAATTCAAGCAATAATATTTGAATGATTCTAAGAAATAAAATAGTTTTTGGTCAACTTCATTTAGATTTAAATTTGCATATGTAATAGAAAAAGCAATGTAAAAATATGAACCAAGAATCTGATGATTGAGAAAAATATAATTTCTTAAAAAAGGAAGAAAAGCTAACCCAAGTATACTTGAATAACGGTTGACTAGCTCCATGACTGAAAATTTTGCTTAATAAGACAAAACCTAAGTAAACTTCACTAACCATCCTTTTATTTTAACTTGAAATTAAAAAAAAGAAGTAGAAATATATTGCAATGTCAGAATGATGCAGAATACATTAAACCATATTAAAAAACAATTAAAACCACAGCTAACATATCAGGACTTGAAAAATCAGTGTTTGTAAATTATGCACCCTTAAATTACACATGCCTTTCAAAAGCAAATACTCTCAGCTAACAAAAACCTAATCAAAATGTTTCTTTTTGTCAAGTTCAAAAAACACATACTACTTTAGTATACTCATATTTTCTAATAAAAACAAACCATTAATATCTGTAAAATCCACTTCTGATAATCTAGAGTTTGCTTATGGACAAATACTCACTAAGGTTACCAAATTTAATGAACCTATATTACAAAAAAAACTGTCTTGAACTTACACACAGAAATTCTATGAGAAAACATACAAGAGACAGTCTAATATGTCACTATATTAAAGAACATATATTAGAAGAGGCCTGATGCAGCAGCTGCCCTCTCGTGTGGTCAGCGATGGAGCCTGCTGACATTCGAGCCCTTCTGGTTCCAGAACGCAGCTGGAGCAGGACCTGGGACCCATGGGCAGGGGTGGCTGAACCTTGTGCTCAGCTTCTATAGAGGAGCTCAGGCTGTCAGGGTGGCATCTGCACTATGTGGGATGGATGAGTGGGGAACCCTGGTTCCACTTAACAACTAAAGCCAACACCTTCTGCACCCCTTGAATGTCATTTTACCCTCCACCTTGGGATTTCTCCTGGGGCTCTTTAGTCTTGTGCTGACTTTCTCCTGTCCTTTTCCAGTTTAGAATAAGACCGGGCCGGGGGTGGGGGGGGGGGCTTTGTATATAGAAGAACACTATATGAAAGAATGACTAATTTAAAAGAAAGCAAAGATTTTTATACATCATTCTCATTGATTACAAGTCCTAACTGTACTTTAACCTTTTCTATGGAATTTTGGTAATTGCTAAAATTCATACTAACTAGAGCCCAATAGCATTGTTCCTTTTTCATAACAGATCCTAAAAACCTAGCAAGGATGAAAATTTTAAAAACATAATTAAACTTACCCCATTTAATGGATATGTTTTCCATCCTAGCTCTCCCAGTACAGTTGTTGTATCAAGCAACACAACTGGAATTAAAAAAAAAATTACATGAATTTTTCAAATGATGCAAAAATGTTATTTAAATCATTAATGTCAACTACCTTTACTATTATCCATTGCATTAGCTTTAATATGTTGAATTACTTACTTTACAACTGTGTATACCAGATATTAATATAATATTATTAAATAATATTAAATGCGTGATGTAGTTACAGCTTATTTTCAAAATACATAATTTGTGTTTAACAATACTAAATGAAATAGATAATTGAGAAACAGAATTAACAGTCATTTTTTTAAAGGTTTTATTTGAGAGAGAGAGCATGCACACATACAAGCAGAGGGGAGGGGTAGAGGAAGAGAAAGAAGCAGATTCCCTGCTGAGCAATGAACCCAATGCAGGGCTCAATTCCAGGACCCTGAGATCATGACGTGAGCCAAAGGCACTTAACTGAGCCACTCAGGTGCCCCTTAACAGTCGTTTTTAATAGCTGGCTTTTAAAACTGATGAATGTTGATAGACGTAATTGAGATGACATGATTGCCAGTTGACCCTTGAACTGGACCCAGGCAACAGGAGGCTCCTCACTCCCTTCCCCCATGCCCAGAATGTAAACTCTGCCCACAGTGGGAGCTGTTCCAAGGACAGAGCCTTGAAAGGGTAACACGTTGTTGAGACCACCTGGATAGTACACATGACTCAACCCAGTTAAGGCTTCTGTGCAAACTTGAAGATTCTGGTGGGTGAATATGGAAATCTTGCAGCTGCCCAAGACAAGTAAGTTCCCTTGCATATGAGCCCTCCCACCTACCAGTTTGGAGTAGTCTGCCTCTTTCTGCAGTCTCTCTTGGCCTGCATGAGTAGGGGACCAGTTTGTGAGCCAACAATTGAAATCATCACCTTTGCTTCCCCCACCACATTCATACATAGTCTTTTTTTTTTTTTTTTATGATAGTCACACACAGAGAGAGAGAGAGGCAGAGACATAGGCAGAGGGAGAAGCAGGCTCCATGCACCAGGAGCCCGACGTGGGATTCGATCCCGGGTCTCCAGGATCGCGCCCTGGGCCAAAGGCAGGCGCTAAACTGCTGCGCCACCCAGGGATCCCCATACATAGTCTTTTTATATTACAGTAAAGAAAACCTGTATTAACACAGGCTTCTGTAGCTTCTTTTAATGTTATTAAACAGCCTTATATATTGCAAAGTATGAAAACAACTTATTTTTAATAAAACTCTCTTTAAAGCATAGATTATATTATTATCATATGTGAGGGTAGACTGACAGCTAAGGGAAGCCAAGGTGAAAATAAAAAACCACGTTGTCTTTTTCCCTGACCAAAAGTTACTGGTCAGAAGGCATCATCTGGTCAGAAGGCAGACATAAAAACAAATGGCTAGAAAATATTCTGTTGAAGTTTTAAATGGAAGATTATATAATAGCCTAGCAATTAAGTTACTAATGTTAAAGCTAGTAGGGAGGTCTGGGAAAATTTCACAAAGAAGATGCTGACATAGGACAAAGGGGTCCTTCAGTCCGATGTGATAAGGAACAAATGGTTTACTTTCAGAATAAAGTAGCTGAGCCATAACTAAATCAGATCAAATGGGGAGGATTTTTGTGGTGTTTCCAGTAGGTAAAATGTGCAGGGCCCATGATTCAAATGTTAATTTTTAATTTTATTTTTAACTACTACATCCAAGTCCCCTAAACGCTGTATGTCATGGATCATACTCTAAAAAACAAGGCTTTGGTATTTCATCATGAGTTTTAGATCTTCACATAGTTAAGGAAGTGAAGTTTTCCATTTGTAGTTTTTAAAAGTTCCACAGAGGGTAATGAGACACCAGACACACTGGAGTCTATTGTACGGATTCTGTGGTTTTTCTTATTTGAATCACAGGTTATGTCAATTTTTAAGCATGAAACCATGTATCATGTGTGATTTGACATGAACTCTAATTACTCACTGTAGAATATTCTTTCAGTACTGTTAAACTCAATTTAATAAATATACATTTGTAAATCTGAGTTGTAATTCTTTAAATTTTACTACGGAAAATTCTCATATTTTAGAATGTAGAGAAAACAGTAAAATGAACCAACTTATAGTCCACCTTACTTCACCTGTACATCTTTACCCACTCTATTTCACTGCAAAGTTTCTTTGAAGCAAATTTCAGTAATATTACCCATAAAAATTTCAGTATATATATCTAAGATAAAGACTTCTTTTAATATAGATATTTTAATACAATATCTTAATGTATTACTATAAGTAGTAATTCCTTAATGTCATCAAATATCCAATCAGTGTTTAATATCCCTATTGTTTCAACTTATTTGAACAGAAAAATCAAATTCCAAGTAAGTGCTATTCATTACAGTGAGTTGACATTACTCTTTGTTTTTCAATCCATAATTTCCCCCAATAACTTTTTAAAAAGTCAGATCTACTGAGATATGATTTATTAACCAAAAAAATAATCACCCTTTTTGAATGTATATTTCTATGAATTGTGGCAAACTCCCACAACCAGGTAACCACTGCTACAATCAAGCTATGGAATATTTCCATCACCCTCAAAATTCCCCTTGTGATCCTTCATGCTGAATTCCTTCTACAGCCCATCCCCTGGCAACCACTAATCTAATTTCTGTCCTTATGATTTTTGCCTTTCCCAAAATGTCCAAGGAATGAAATTATATAGCATGAAGCCTTTTGAGCTTGGTTCTTTCATATATAGCTCATATAGCATAACACATCTGAGATTTATCTATGTTGTTGCATTTATCAATCATCAGTTACTTTTTATTGTTGAGAAGTATTCCATTATCTGTAATTCCCTCATTGATGGAAATGTGAGCTATTTTCAGTTCGGGATGTTATAAATAAAGCCAGTAAAAACTTTCAAGCATAGATTTTTTATATGACCCTATGCCTTCACTTCTCCATGGTAAATAGGGATTCCTGGGTTATAGGGAGAATGCTAGTTTTTAAGAAACTGTCCAAATGTTTTCCAAAAATAGCATTATCGGAATATTGTTTTCCAGTTGCTTCACATCTTCAGCAGGATTTGGTGTTGTCTAAATACCAAATTTTTAAGGCATTTCAAGAGTTGTACAATGGTATCTCGTTGTTGTTTTAACATATTCCTTAATGACTAGCCAGTTATCTTTCTCACTACTTGAAATCAAATTTCCTGGAAAAACTATGTTATTTTGTTCCACAATCTAGGTTTTTCTAATTGTTAGATATAATGGAACATACTCCCATTCCCTTTATTTTCTTTAAATTAGTAAATCTATTTAGTAGCTTGATCATATTCAAGGTTCATTTATTTTTATTTTTTATAAAATTAAAAGGAACATACCAATGTCTACTAGGGTCATGTCAAAAAGACTTGAGAACCAACTTCCATAGGCTCCCACTGGCCAAAAATGGATAATCTGATCATATACGCAAGATTAATGATATAAGGAAGTGAAACACTTCAATTATGTTCAAATCCCTTCATTTATAATGATAAAATACACCTACTGCTAACTTTGCAAAATACTAGGAAAGCATTATTTTAAAAACTGGTAAATAATTTGGAAACAATAAAACATTTATTTTACTTTTTCTATACAAAATACGAATAAATAAAGAGTTATGAAGGAACATTTCTTTTATTAAAATAGTTTAGGTAATAAATGAAGAAGGAATGACTGAATTAGACTATCTCATTTTCTACTCCTAATGAATTAATAGATTTAGCTAATGGTTTTCAATGGCTGCTAACATCACCTAAAGAGAAAAAAAGGACACATAAACGGCTAGAGCTTTTTAAAAGTTTCTATATAGTTTCATTTACTCCCTATTAACATAATTTCTAACAAGTCTGGAAGAAGTACAATAAGGATGGTATATATAATCATCACATGGATCACATGGATATATATATCTATATGGATAGATATCCATATATATATCTATCCATATATATCTATCCATATAGATATATATATCCATATATATATATATATATATCTCCTATGTGCAAACACACACACACACACACATATATATACACATTCATTCTCATACATGCACACAGATCATACAAAAACACTTGATGGCATTTGGGTTCATTCTGTGTGACAAAAATAAGTTCACATATTAGATAAAAAGCTGAAGATATCAATATAATAAATATTCAAAGCTATTGGCTTATCTCACTATCAAATGAAAGTCATTTGCATTTTTGGTATATGCCATTGAAAAGAATTCAGAAGTATTAATACCAGTATGTACTTTTGGGTACTCAAAAGCTCAATGTTACTCATTGAGCATATTTACATTTTTGAAATACATCATTATTTCCCTGCAGGTTGGCAAAATAGTTATACTAATTCACAGTCACTGTAGGAAAAGTTTTCTACGTATTTTATTCCTCAAGTAATCTCCACATTGTCCTATAAGTTGTTTCTTTTTCTTAATACCTAATTTACAGAAGAGAAAACTGAGCCTCAGAAAGGTTAAGTAGTTTTCCTTGAGATCAGAAATAGATTTGGATTCCAACCAAGGACACTGATGCTAGGATGACCTTTGTAAAACATTTAAAACCTTTAAACATTTTAGCTGGTTTTTTTCTTCTCCTTTTTTAAATTTTTCTTTAAATTCCAGTTAGTTTACATACATGATAATATCAGTTTCAGATATATAATATAGTGATTCAACACTTCCACAATACTTGGTACTCATCACAAGGGCACGTCTCCATTACCATCACCTGTTTAACTCATCCCCCATCCACCTCCCTTTTGGTACCCACCAGTTTGTTCTCTCTAGTTCACAATCTGTTTATTGGTTTGCCTCCCTTGTTCTCATTATTGTAGATACAGAGAAACAACACTATTTCTTTTGCTGATCCAAAATCTTCATAAGTTTTTATCCTAGTTTTCTCATCAATGCTTTCTACAGAAAATTTACCAGTACTGCATACAACAAATCATGCCACTTAATTCAAGGGATTTATTGGAGCTGAGTGTTCAAAAATCTCTAATATTGAATTTTACCAGCAGGGATTCGTTTTTCATAGATTGGCAAATTAATTAATTGGTTGATACAAATATTTTTTCTGAAACACTGTTAGGCTGCTTGGTTCTCAATATTTAGTATTTATAAACTGTGAAGTATATTCACTTCAAAACAAACAAAAAAGGACACTATGTATATAACTATAAAAGTGTAGATCCTTAGAATTTTTTATTGCTTATTATCCTCAAGAAACAATATTGATAAACTTGCTTTATTTTCCTCTCTAAACTGTAAACGTACCTTTTAAAACTTCCTAAGAACAGTAAAATTTCAAACTGGCATTCCTGACAAGTGAATGATAAACTGGTATCAAAATAAAACTAAGGAATTTGGGATTTTTAATACCATTATATGTGATAAATGTTTAAATTTTACTATTTGCTTCATATATAAAACCCCCACAAATTCAGGTTTTTCAGGCACACTAATTGCATTGAACCCAGCAAGGTGAGAGCTCCTCCTGCTGGCTTTAAACAAGAGTTATCTAATCCCTGGCAGAGTGCAAAAATACTGTAAACTTAAAGAGGAAAAAGTCACCACATCAACATAAACTTCAGTAAAAAGTCAATACTTTTTCCTTTTTAATTAATGGCAAGCTTTTAAACACAGAATGATTAATACTTATTATTTATGTAAGAAGTACATATGAAAATATATTTATTCATATAATAAGGAAATTAGATAAATCAAAAATAAATGGAAGTAGTAGTAGGTTGGTGATATCAAAATAAAGTTTTGAAAATATGTTCATTTTGTTTAATAAGCAATGTAATACATAGAGTATTTTTGCTAAACCACATACAATTTTCCTATTAACTTTTAGAAATAAATTCACAGCATATTGTATTTCTCCTTGAACATATCTCTTAAATTTTTAGTACTCCCTTTACTCATCCTTTTGGAAATTATCAGAAAATTTCATTGTGTTCTAAAAGACTGTATCAAATGATAAAGACAAGGTTGATATTACTGGATTAAATGAGATTAATTAGTACCTAAGATTAAAAAACTCAATGTTAATTTCTTGCCCTTGAATAATTTACCAAGTCTTTGCCTACATCCCTTTTAATAAGCTTAAGAGATATTTGTTTTAAAGTTTATAGTATATAATACATCATCTTTACTCCAACTGCACAAAAAAGGATACGATTTTATTTGTATATCATTCTGACAAATTAAGGAAAAAAAATTGATCATCCCACTAAGAAGGTAGTTATTCTTTCAGGATAATTTTGTTGTAAAAATTCGAGTTAGTAGCATGTGAATTGAGTCCAAAGATTTACCAATATTCTCCAAGACACTTCATGTGAAAAAGAACAAGGCTTTTCTTCTTATAATCATTCAATTTAGAGTCTTTATTTTGCAAATAAATCCCAGAAAGGTAAAGTTCCTAGTTACTTAGTAAGACAGTAGTAGAGGCTTTTGACAGTTAATGCCAGTCATGTTCTGCTGACTGAAACACATCCTATCACCCCCTATAGCTCCAAACAAACTAGTAAATAAACAAAGGGAATACTGACATTGTGATCAGATATAATATAGTCAGAAAATACTTCAAATCATAGATAAACATGCAAATATATATAGATATATAGATATATTTAGCACTGGTCTATTTGAATGTCATCCTGTTTAGATCCTGCTTTAAACTGACATTCACATTACTACATTGATCTAGTTTCGACATAGGTGCTTATTTTTGATTGACAAAAATCACAGCTGCAACTTCCAGATCTATATACTATGGGCATCTACCCCCACACAAAGTCAGAATCAATATTTAATTCCAAAAAGATCAAACACAGATTGCTTTAAATAAACATAGGATTATTATGTTTACCCCCAATATGCCCCTATGTGTACTGGTATTATTTTAAGCCAACATTTTCCAAAGAGAATCATTCCTTCTTAAAAATACCAAAACTACTTTTATCTAGAAACTGAGATCAGTATTTGTTCATTAGGTGTACTTACAGCATTTTGTTTTGTCATGCCTTCCTTAATTCTGGGGTTGCTTGCCTATTTTTAATATAGGTGGTGTTCATGATTAATTTTTCTACCCATACAAGAGTTTGAAAATCCTATTTGAAAGACAAAATAACATGAACACAGTGATACTAAACAGCTTTCTCAAATTTAGAGAACAAAAGACAAGAACTTTTGAATTCGTACCCTTCAGCTTTCTACTTCACTAGAAAATGATACTTGTTTCAGAGCATGTTCAAACCTTTCTGCCTCTGTCCCTTCTGGAAAACAGATCATTCTTTTTTAGTTGTGATGGAAAGATAACCTATAACAACCACAAATTATTTCCTTCATTATCACCTTAGAGAAAAAAACAAACAAAAACAGACTCAAGCTAGTTTGCTATTTAGAAGACAAGTTAGAGTTAAGAGCTGCCACTGAAAAACCTTATAATAAGAGTTGAGGGAGGCAGGCAAGATGGCAAAAGAGTAGGAGACCTGTTTTATCCACTCCCTTGACTTTGGTTAGGGAACTATCAAATCATTCTGAACACCTATGAATGCAACCCAAGGTGGAAGAAAAGAATTGCTGGAATTCGATAAATAGAAAAGCGACCACTTTTAGCAAGGTAGGAGGTGTGGAGAAGTGAATCCGAGGGGATATATTGAAAGATAAATGGTGGAGGAGGAGGGAGCCTCCACAGGCCAGCTGTGGGAAAATGGTATAAACCCAAAGTGCAAAATTGGAAACTTCAAGAAATGTGTTCCTGTGAGAGACGTCCCTGCCGGAAAGATCCTCAGGTGGTAAAGCAGGGCGGAATCCTAGGTGGGACAGTATAATCCCAGGATCCCCAGGGTCACAGAAAGAACCGGGTGCCCAAGCCTGCAGAGATCCCAAGCACTGGAGTGGGGAAACCAGTTATGGTCAGCAAGCCTGGGAGGGGCTTTCAGCTCGGTTCACCATCAACCTCAAAGGGCAGCAGGATCCTGCAGCAGCTCTCCCTGCAAGGGCCTGCAAAGGACAGAAAAATGGCAACTCTGCTCCTTCCCCCAGGAGCGGTGGCTCCAGAGGGCACAGACCAAACGGCCCCCGGTGGGGGTCCTGAAGAGGGCAGAAATGTGATGACCCTCCACCTTCCCATGAGAGGATCCCTGGGGGCAAGCACAGCAGACTCTGCAGAGTCTGGCACACACAAAAGTGATGGCCACTGGTCCATGAGGGTTTACTAAAGGGAAGGGACCACCTTTCAGCTCCGGGGCTGCAGATCAGATGTGGCCATTTTCATTTCCTCTTCTATTTTTTTAAAGCTGATTTATTTATTTATTTATTTATTTATTTATTTATTTATTTATTTATTTATGAGAGAGACAGAGACAGAGACACAGGCAGAGGGAGAAGCAGGCCCCACGCAGGGAGCCCAATGCAGGACTCAATCCTGGGACTCCAAGATCATGCCCTGGGTGGAAGGCAGGCCCCAAACCTCCAAGCCACCCAGGGTCCCTCATTTCTTCTTCTAAAGAGACATAGAAAGCCTTCAGGAAACAAAAGCAATGGAGAGCAAACAGAAGCAGCTGACACTGAGCCCCACCCCCAGGAAAGGGGCGGTGTTGCTCAACCCAAGCAAACACACCTGAGAGTCAGTGCAGCTGGCCCCTCCCCTGGAAGACCAGCTGGAACAACAGGTGAAAAATTTGTCTTCCATCAAATTTATGGAAGACACAGGAATGCAAAACTCCAGAGCTAGGGGGAAACAATACAGAGAATTTAAGGTTTTTCTCATGATTTATCTTTCGTGTTTTTTTTCTTTTTGTCTTTTTCAACTAGTTTCTTATTTTATCAATTCTTTGTTTTTAAGTCCCTTTTAACTTTCATTTTTTATATTTACATTTTATACATATCCTTCATCTTTGCCTTCCTTTCACTGTATTCAATTTATATATGTAAATTATATATATAATTTATTATTTATGTTTATACATATGTATTTATAATTTGTATATAAATTAGATTATATATAATTTATTCATAAATTATAAATAATTTATTGTGTGTGTGTGTGTGTGTGTGTATATATATATATATATAAAGTTTTGCTTTCTTCACAATTTTGGGATTTAGCATCTTCTAACAAACAGACCAAAATACACCAGGACAAAGTGGATCATCCTGTTTTGTCCACAGAGGTTATATTCTCTCCCTCAAACGTTGTTTCTTTTTTTTTTCCTTTTTCTTTTCTTTTTTGGTTTCTGATCTCTTCTGATTGGTCTAGTGTGTATTTTGCTTCAGTTGTGGTTGATATTTTTTATTTTGTTCTTCATTCATCCATTCTTCTCTGGGCAAAATGACTAGAAGGAGGAATTCTCAAAAAGAAAGAACCAGAGGTAATACTCTCTGCCACAGATTTAATTGCTACAGATATAAGTAAAATATCAGAACTGGAATTCAGTATAACCATTATAAAGTTACTAGCTCGGCTTGAGAAAAGTCTAAAAGACACTAGAGAATCTCTTAGTGCAGAAATACAATCTAACCAGGTGGAAATTAAAAATGCTTTAATTGAGATGCAGTCTAAACTGGATGCTCTGACAGCTGGGTAAAGGAAGCAGAAGAGAGAGTAAGTGACATTGAAGACAAGTTTATGACAAGCAAGGAGCTGAGGAAAACAGAGAAGAACAACTAATGGACCATGAGGGGAGGCATGGGGAAATCAGCAATACTATAAAGCAAAACAATATTAAAATTATTGGGGTCCCTGAGGAAGAAGAAAGAAAGCTAGGGACAAAGGTATATCTGAGCAAATCGTAGATGAGAACTAACCCAATCTGGGGAAGGAAACAGGCATTCAACCAAGAAGAAAGGACCCTTCTCAAAATCAATAAAAATAGATCAACAGCCAAATATATAATAGTGAAGCGAAGCATGCAAATTTGAGAGATAAAGAGAAATTCCTGAAAGCAGCTCAAGACAAGAGGTTCTTAATCTATAGAGGTAGAAACATTAGGCTGGCAGGAGACCTCTCCACAGAGACCTGGCAGGCCACAAAGGGCTGGCATGATATATTCAGGGTACTAAATGAGAGGAACATTCAGCCAAGAATACTTTATCCAGCTAGGCTGTCATTTAGAATGAAAGGAGAGATAAAGAGTTTCCAGGACAAACAGAAAATAAAAGAATTTGTAACCACTAAAATAGTCCTACTATAAGAGATATTACAGGGGATCCTGTAAGTGAATAGAGAGTCAAAAGTAACACAGACCAGAAAGAAACAGAGACAATTTACAGGCACTAAATTCATATCTTTAAAAAGTTACTTTAAATGTAAATGGACTAAATGCTCCAATCAAAAGACACAAGATATCAGACTGAGTAAAAAGCAAGACCCATGCATATGCTGTCTACTCATTTTAGACACAAAGACACCTCCAGATTGAAAGTGAAGGGGTGCAGAGCCATTTATCATGCTAGTGGACATCAAAAGAAAGCTGAGGTAGCAATCCTCATATCAGTCATATTAGATTTTAAAGCAAAGACTATAGTAAGGGATGAAGAGGGACACTGTATCATACCTAAAGGTCTATTCAACAAGATCTAACAATTATAAATATTTATGCTCCTAACTTGGGAGCAGCCAATCACATAAACCAAAAAGAAACACAGTGATAATAACACAATAATAGGAGACTTCAACATGTCACTGACAGCAATGGACAGGTCATCTAAGCAGAAGATCAACAACAGGAAACAAGGGCTTTGAATGACATACTGGACCAGACAGACTTCACAGATATATACAGAACATTCCACCCTAAATCAACGGAATACGCACAGCACATTCTCCAGAACAGATCACATACTGGGTCACAAATCAGGTCTCAACCAATACCAAAATACTGGGATTTTTCCCAGCATGTATTCAGAACACAATGCTTTGAAACTTGAACTCAATTATAAGAGGAAATTTGGAAGGAACTCAAACACTTGGAAGTTAAAGAGCATCCTACTAAAGGATGAATAAGTCAATTAGGAAATTAAAGAACAATTTAAAAAATTCACGAAAACAGGCAGCTGTTCAAAACCTTTGGAATACAGTAAAGGCAGTCCTTAGAGGGAAGCACATAGCAATACAAGGCTTTCTCAAAGAATTAGAAAAGTCTCAAATCCACAAGCTAAATTTATACCTAAGAGAGCTGGAAAAAGAAGAGCAAATAAAGCCCAAACCAAGCAGGAGAAGATAAATAATAAAGATTAGAGCAGAAATCAATGAAGAAGAACAGTAGAACAGATCAATGAAACCAGGAGCTGGTTCTTTGAAAGAATTAATAAGATTGATAAACCTCTAGCCAGATTTGTCAAAAAGAAAAGAGAAAGGACCCAAATTAATAAAAGTATGAATGAAAGAGGAGGAATCGCAATCAACACCAAGGAAATACAAACAATTTTAAGAAAATATAATGAACAACTCTATGCCAACAAATTTGGCAATCTGGAAGAAATGGATGAATTCCTGGAAACTTATAAACTATCAGAACTTAAACAGGAAGAAAGAGAAAACCTGAACAGACCCATAACTAGCAAAGAAATTGAATCGATGATCAAAACCCTCCCAAAAAACAAGAGTCCAGGGCCACATGGCTTCCCAGAGGAATTCTACCAAATACATAAAGAAGAGCTAAGACCTATTCTTCTGAAACTATTTCAAAAATAGAAATGGAAGGAAAACTTCCAAACTCATTGTATGAGGCCAGCATGACCTTGATCCTAAAACCAGACAAGACCCCACCAAAAAGGAGAATTACAGACCAATATTCCTGATGAACATGGATGTCAAAATTCTCACCAAGATATTAGCCAACAGGATCTAACAGTACATTAAGAGAATTATTCATCACAACCATGTGGAATTTATTCCGGGCTACAAGGGTGGTTCGACATTGTCAAATCAATCAACATGATACATTACATTAATAAAAGAAAGGACAAGAACCATGCTCTCAATAGATGCAGAAAAAACATTTGACAAAATACAGCATTCTTTCCTGATTAAAACTCTCCACAGTATAGAAATAAAGGGAACATATCTCAATATCATAAAAGCCATCTACAAAAAGCCCACAGTGAATATCATCCTCAATGGAGAAAGACTGCGAGCTTTTCCCCTAAAGTCAGGAACATGACAGGGACGTGCACTCTCACCACTGCTATTCAACATAGCACTAGGGGTCCTAGCCTCAGCAATCAGACAAAAAAAAAGGAAATAACAGGAATTCAAATTGGCAAAGAAGAAGTCAACCTCTCCCCCTTTGCAGATGACATGATACTGTACATAGAAAACCCAAAAGACTCCCCCCCTCAAGATTGCTAGAACTCATACAGCAATTCGGCAGTGTGGCAGGATACAAAATCAATGCCCAGAAATCAGTGACATTTCTATACACTAACAATGAGACAGAAGAAAGAGAAATTAAGGAGTCAATCCCATTTACAATTGCACCAAAAAAACCATAAGATATCTAGGAATAAACCTAACCAAAGAGGTAAGGTATCTATACCCTAAAAACTACAGAACACTTCTGAAAGAAATTGAGGAAGACACAATGAGATGGAAAAACATTACATGCTCCTGGATTGGAAGAATAAATATTGTTATAATGTCTATACTACCCAGAGCAATCTGCACATTCAATGCAATCTATCAAAACACCACCAACGTTTTTCACAGAGCTGGAGCGAATAATCCTAAAATTTGTATGGAACCAGAAAAGACCCCAAGCAGCCAGAGGAATGTTGAAAAAGAAAACCAGAGCCAGGGGCATCACAATGCTGGATTTCAAATTTTACTACAAAGCTGTGGTCATCAGTGTGGTACTGGCACAAAAGCAGATACATAGCTCAATGGAACAGAATAGAGAACCCAGAAATGGGCCCTCAACTCTATGGTCAACTAATATTCGACAAAGCGGAAAGAATATCCACTGGGAAAAGGACAGTTTCCTCAACAAATGGTACTGGGAAAATTGGATAGCCATGTGCTAAAGAATGAAACTGCATCATTTTCTTATACCATACACAAAGATAAACTCAAAATGGATGAAAGACCTAAATGTGAGAGAGGAATACATCAAAATCCTAGAAGAGAACACAGGTAGCAACCTCTTTGACCTTGGCTGCTGAGCTGGTGCAGCCATTCTGGAGAACAGTATGGAAGTTCCTCAAGAAGTTAAAAATAGAGCTACCCTACGACCCAGCAATTGCACTACTGGGTATTTCCCAAAAGATATGAAGATAATGATCCAAAGGAGCACCTGCACCCCAACTTTTATAGCAGCAATGTCCACAACAGCCAAACTATGGAAAGATCCAAGATGTCCATCGACAGATGAACACAGAAAGAAGATGTGGTGTACATGTGTGTGTATGATATACATATACTATAGAATATTACTTAGGTATCAAAAAAGGACGAATCCTTAGCATTTACATCAACATGGATGGAACTGGAGGGTATTATACTGAGTGAAGTAAGTTAATCAGAGAAAGACAATTATCATATGGTTTCACTCATATATGGAATATAATAAACAGTGTAGAAGATCATAGGGGAAGGGAGGGAAAACTGAATGGGAAGTTATTGGAGAAACAGTGGTTTCTGGAAACAAACTAAAGGTTACTGGAGGGGAAGAGGGTGGGGGGGTGGGGTACCTGGGTGATGGGCATTAAGGAGGGCACCTGATGTGATGAGCACTGGGTGTTATACACAACTGATAAATTACTGAACACTACATCTGAAACTAATGATGTACTATACATTGGCTAACTGAATTTTTAAAAATAACTAATTAATTATAGTAGTTCATTAAAAATATACTAGGAGTGTTCATCCCCACTTGTGTATCTTCCTATCTTGCTCAAAACAACCTCTATATTGTTATTCTGCTTGATACAGCTATATTTGCTTCAGTCTTAAACCTAAAGAGGGTAAGTTTACCCCATAGACAGACCCAAGGAGGACCCAGATGTGAATCTGATCCATGATAAAGTCATCAAATGACAGGTTTACCCCTAGATTCCTGAGCAAGGTTGGTAAGACTTATCAATGAGTCACCTCATAAGTCATGCTTTCTCCATAAAATTGTTCAGTTATTGGTATAGATTTAAAAAAAGGAAAGAAATTTGTCATGTTCCTAAGTAAAAGCAAATACAATTCTTTCATTTTGACATTGTCAACTCTTTGATCTATACATAAACAATAATTTTGCATAGAACCTGTATTATTTTCATTTATTTCAATTATACAGATTAAATAGGTAGGAAAGACTATTTGGCCTTGGTTTTAGATTTGCTAGTCATACATTTAATAAATGTTATGATTTTTTATCTGTCACAGAATCGCACCCCAATTAGCCAAAACCATAGAACCTTCTCCCCATTACTTATCAGAGATGCTTCTTGCCTTTCTAGTGCTTTCTTTTCTTTATATTTCTTACTTGTATCCTAGGGTTTTGGACACTATTTTTTTGAAGAATATTATAAAATTCAAGGTTAGAAATTCACTTAAATATTGTTTTTATAGCTCTGGTAAAAACAGATTATGATTACTTTTTGAAAAATCTTATCTACATTATATTAGCCATCTCAATGTAAAACCATTTCTACATAATGGAAGAACAGTCTAAAAAATTATTGAAACCATTACTCTAAGGATAAAAAGTAGTGACTTTGCACTAAAAATTAAAAATAAGTTTTACTAGAATTTAAGAAAAAACTTATATGAGTAAAATAGTCTTCTTTTTTCCCTCCTGGAAAATGGAAGGGAATTTTTTTCCCCTTTCCAATATTGTTTTTATTCTCCTTTACACTTACATGGACACAACAGAAATCATTTTTAACTTCCTTCATTAGGACATAGGTTGTCACAAAAATGTTACTTGATTTTAAGACACTTTAATATTATTTCAACATTTATTGAGTCTGTTATATTTAAGATGCTGTACTAGCTATTGCAGGATATAGAAAGTTTACAGGATACTATGTGTAGCCTCAAGGAGTATCTGATGTCATTTTTTTTTCACTCCCACTGTTAGGATTTTTGTGTCAGCTCACATGCCATAGTTTATTCAAACATGTAAATAGTGAAAAAGCTTAAAATGCCCTTATTCAGAAGGTGCAGAAAGGCTGCAGCTATTTAGTAGACTGTGTAGAATTAAACTGCTGTTTCAAAAGGGCAAACATCCAATAGCATATCAACATCTCCATAAAACTGTCAGTAATTGGCCCATTTATCTCAGTTGCTACAGAAGTGCCAAAGATGAATAGATTTTAGAAATATATATCAGTAGTCAACAGTAAGGGAAATAATAATCTTCTACCTGAAGAATACTTTTCAAAATAATCCTAAATATAAGAAATGTCTGCTTAATTAGTTCGAAGAGACAGTGTTTTATTTAGAGTAAGAAAGAAACTGAAGTACACATTACTAGATGTAAACATTTATTAATCCAAGCTTTAGTCACCGGCTATAAAAAAAATCAAGTAAAAAAATAATATTAAAATTTTGAAAAACATACATATTAAACAACTTTGAAAGGACAATACCTTCCTTTTGTTCATTGAAATTATAGTGAAATCAAGAAATTGGGACACTTGGGTGGTTCGTCAGCTGAGCATCCAACTCTTGGTTTCTGCTCAGGTCATGATCTCAGGGTCTTGGGATCCAGCCACATTGGCTCTGTGCTCAGCGTGGAGTCTGCTGGAAATTTCCCCCACTTTTCCCTTGCCCTTTCCCCCAGTTTACATGCTCTCTTTCTCTAAATTAATAAAATATTTTTTTAAAAAGATACAATCATTCATATTTAATTTAAAAGTTAGTTCTACCAATATAGTGTGAGCTCCTCAAGGGCAGGGTCTGTGTGTGTGTGTATTTATTGAAAAAAATGAATGAATGAAGGCATGCCTGCATGCATGAATGAATAAATGAATGAACAAACAACTCAATAGAAGGGAGCATGGGCAAAAAACTCATGCCTTGGGAAAAAACATTCTTTTTTTTAATTGAAGTTTGATTTGCCATCATATAGTATAACACCCATTGCTATAGAATGGGAGAAGATATTTGCAAATGACATATCAGATAAAGGGCTAATATCTAAGATCCATAAAGAATTTATCAAACTCAGCAGAAAAGAAACAAACAATCCAATCATGAAATGGGCAAAAGACATGAACAGAAATTTCACCAAAGAGGACACAGACATAGCCAACAAGGACATGAGAAAATGCTCCACATCACTTGCCATCAGGGAAATACAAATCAAAACCACAAATGATACCACTTCACACCAGTGAGAATGGCGAAAATTAACAAGACAGGAAACAACAAATTTGGAGAGGTTGGGGAAAAAACATTCTTAACCAACTACTGAAAAAGCAGTGCAAGAGTAGCGGGAAGGCAGGCACTCGACAAAATTTAAGTGGCCACTGTGCTTACTTTACGAGGGAAGACGTCAAAGGCTACTCACATATGATCCCACTAAGATGTGGTTAAGGGACAAAGTGGTCTTTGGAAAAAATAAAATTAAAGTAGGCATTTGTTTCAAGCACAGAATGGATTGTTAGAAGACAAACATTTTCCACAACTTTGGGAGTCCTCTCTTCTCCACCCAGCCCCAACCCTGTTATCAGAGTGCCCTTAGATTTCTGGCTTTCACTCCAAATTCTATCCCCACCTGTCACAGTGCATGGTGTTCAAATGATCCCTTCTTATCCGCTGCCCTACTGAATGAAAACACTCATCATAAAAAAAAAAAATCTTCACTAACATAGCACACAAATGTGCTTATGAATACTCATTTATTTCCCTTTATCCATCCCTTCCTGGATTATTTATCCAACTTAGATTTGAATTGATTACACCACCCTTTGGGTGACAGTGAATTGGGGCTCTTTCATGGCATAGCTAAAACCACATAAGCAATTCCTCATAGAACTATTTTGAAAAAGAACTCCTAAAACTCCGACTTCTACCACACACAAAGAGATGACCCTCTGATAGATTATATTGTGTGCTAGTAAACTTAGCCAAGTCATAATTCTTATTCTACCAATTATTGGGAATTGCTCTGCCATTAACCAAGTAATTGTCTAATTTTAATTATCCATCCCAATCTGGGGCTCTCAGTGGACTCTGATTTTTTTTTAAGATTTATTTATTTATTCATGAGAGACACAGACAGAGAGAGAGGCAGAAACACAGGCAGAGGGAGAAGCAGGCTCCTCACAGGGAGCCTGATGTGGGACTCAATCCCAGATCCCGGGATCACGACCTGAGCCGAAGGCTGGCACCCAACTGCTGAGCCACCCAGGCATCCCAGACTCTGATCTTTTTAGCCACACTTCCAGGGCATGCATGACTTAGCATTTAAAACAAGAGTAACCTGGGTGGCGTAGCGGTTTGGCGCCTGCCTTTGGCCCAGGGCGCGATCCTGGAGACCCGGGATCGAATCCCACATCAGGTTCCCGGTGTATGGAGCCTGCTTCTCCCTCTGCCTATGTCTCTGCGCCTCTCTCTCTGTGACTATCATAAATAATAAAAAAAAAAATTTAAAACAAGAGTAACAAACAGAATTTTGCATATTGCGTCATGGGTCATGATTGTCTCTACTTTGCCCTTTGTGTTTCTCTTGTTAATTGATCGACTCCAAGAGTCTCCTAAGAGAAAGCTAAGAGTAGGTTTTTTTTCCCCTTAGATTTCCCCATCCACTCTCTCCAGTTACTTCCAGAAATATCATCCACACTCTAGCTTTAGTCTCTAAAAAAGGTAACAGCCAAATTGCCAATTGACGACTCTTCTCTACAGCAGCTAACTAAACTGTCCATGAACACTCAGATTTAAGAGTCAGTTGCTTATGAAACATGATTGTCACGTCATAAAACTTGATACTCTGTTCAGACAACGATATATATTTTGGGAGAGATGCTGCAAAAGAATAACTTTAAAAATGTAATTTTTAACCCTTTTACCATAATTGCATCATCCTCAGTTGCCTAAGAAATGTGTGTTGTCTCCTGAATCTCTACATTGAATTGTAGTTTTAGTAAGTAATATCGTCTGTGGAAGAGAATAGTCTGTAATGAGAGAAATGGGCAGGAAAAATATGAAGACAAAATATAAAGACAACTAGTTGCCATATCATTTACACATAAACAGCTTTTAACATAATCATTTGATAAAGTTATGAGAATTGTGTAGGACAACTTCTGATTGAAAGTACTGAGGAAATGACAGAGCAAATATGAGGCCAGATTTAGAGGCACATGAACTGTAAGACAGCTGATCTTTTGTGACATATTTCTGCACCACAGATGAATCAGGAGGAGGAATGGTTCATAAATGAAACATTTACAAATGTGACCCATGCCAAGAGCAGCATGGCTTCAGTATTATAGAAAAGAATGACAGATGGACACTTTACTGTTGGCAGAAAAAAAATAAAACAACAACAACAACAACAAAATAGACATTATCATTATCCTGTAGGGAAGGCAAATCATTAAGTGCTACTGTGAAAGTGTTTACCATCAAGATCTTGTGCAATAAAATAAATGTGATAAAGATGATAATAGAAGTTTAACATTTAGGCAAATGGAGACTATTTTATCCAACACAAGCTTCCCAAGAACAATTCAGCATAAGAAAGCAGATACAGGCTTTCATAAAGCATTGGTCAATTTTAATTCATTGATTAGTCAAGACATGGATTATGGTAAGAAATATAAAATGTTGAGAAATTCTTTGGGTGACAAACTCCATCCTCACCTGCCATGACTAAGCAGCTCAATTTTTATCCTTCCAGGGAGGAGTGATCATATTTTAGGAAACTGATTCCTGCTAATCAGACATACGGGAGACTAATGTATAAATAAGAAGGAATATTTATTCACTGATGATTTGAATCCCCAGGGAATCTCCTTCTTTCAGGTAAACACATTCAAGAGACTAAATTATAGATCAAAGATTTCTAGGAAAGTACTAAATGACTGGAAAGGAATAACCCCGTTTCACTCTTTACAATCCTCTAGGTCTATTTCCATGTAAGGAATTAACAATTTTACCTACTCATTTTAAAGCTCTTAACTTTGAATAGTGCTGAAGATACAATAAGAAGTGTTCTACTTCCAAAAAATGGTTTTTCAAATATACATACTACCAACTTCTAACTTTGGCATTTCATTAGCCTAAAGAGATCCATGTCCTATTTCTTACTTATAAAATGAGAAGAATAATTTTTTGTTTTTTAAGCCACTATTTCAAACACTATTTACAAGGCATATCAGAGTCTCCATAGTTATAGCATATTTATTACTGGCTAGATTTTGGAAGGACTAATTTTTATTTTTTGGAAAAAAAAATTGGTTCTATGTGTAGACTCTCATTAATTACAAAGTAGTATGTATTTTTTTCTCAAGAAAGATTCTTACATGTGAATAAAATAAATCCCAATTACTGGACAGAAAATAAGATTTGTGACCATGCCACATGATTTTGGAAAGAATCTAAACTTGTAGGCATAGAGTCCACAATTGGTTGGACAGATTATTTTGGTCTCAGCTCACTCTTTACTGCAGTCCTTATTCTTATTCACCAAGAATAAGAAGAGTTTAAAAACTTAAAACCATTGATCTGTCAATGTAGATAGTTTCTAAGAAACTTAACCATTTACTCTTCAATGACATTATTTAATGGTATGATCTATAACTGCCACATTCTGAATAATGCACAATTGTATGTTCTTCAGGAATCTGTTACTTCATGTTTTCTCTTTCTTCATGCTTTTAAGAAGAAGAAAAAAACATTAGTTTGAGGGTTTCAACTATTATTTCAATGTTATCAATATTCAAAAACGGTATCTCCAGCATAAATCTCTTTTAGGCATCAGAAACAATTCAGAAATCCTTTACCTGTTCACAAACTGGCCCCTGTACATAGATGGCAAGAAGAAATCTAAGAAAGAGAAGGAAAACACTTCAGATTGGCAGGTGGCAGGTTTTAATAAACAAGGGAACTTGCTTAAAAGGTATGTCTTAGGCAGCCACAAGATGAGGGCACCACCACACCTGCCTGCCAGATGTTAGTTTGTAGAAGCCTTAACTGGGTCCATGCACGTGTACCATCCAGGTGGTCTCAACATCTTCCTCTCTCCAGGCTATGTCTATGGGACAGCTCCTAATGTGAGAATGGTGGGCAAAAATGTACATTCAAAGGACAGGGGACGGGGTGAGAAGCCTCTGATTATCCAGGGCCAGCTCACCGGTCACATTGTAGCCATATTTTCTTGATTACCTCCTCTAATACCACTCAAACTTAACTCCAGGGATCCCTGGGTGGCTCAGCGGTTTGGCGCCTGCCTTTGGCCCAGGGCGCGATCCTGGAGTCCCGGGATCGAATCCCACATCGGGCTCCCGGTGCATGGAGCCCGCTTCTCCCTCTGCCTGTGTCTCTGCCTCTCTCTCTCTCTCTCTCTCTCTCTCTCTCTATGTCTATCATAAATAAATAGATAAATCTTTAAAAAAAAAAAAAAAACTTAACTCCACATTTGACTTATTTTCCCATGAATGGATACCACCTCCTCATTTCCCCATTTGAGTTATTGGTATCCAGCATCTGCCCAAGGACACCAATCAGGAATCTGAATCCAATCCTTGACTCATCCCTCACGTCTCATCTATCATTTTGCAAACTATGTTGTAGGCAGAATAATGGCCCCCTTCTCCAAAGGTGTTCAAGTCCTAATCCCAGGAATGTGTGAATATGCTATGTCACATAGCAAAGGAAATTAAGGTCACAGATGGAATTAAGTTGCTAATCATCTGACCTTAAAAGAGGGAGACGATCCTAGATTACCCAGTGGACCCAATGTAATAATTAATAAAGGTCCTTAAAAGTAGAAGAGAAAATCAGAGGAAGTTGTGAGTACAGAAGAAAGGCACAGAGAAATACAACTTGCTGACTTAAAGATGGAAGAAAGCAGCCATGAGACCAGGAATGTGAGCAGCCTTCAGGGGCTGGAAAGGGCAAGTGAATGGATTCTTCTCTACAGCATCCAGAAAGGAACACAGTCCCACTGACACCTTGATTTTAGCCTAAAGAAATCCACATCCCAGGATCCCTGGGTGGCGCAACAGTTTGGTGCCTGCCTTTGGCCCAGGGTGCGATCCTGGAGACCCGGGATCGAATCCCACGTCGGGCTCCCGGTGCATGGAGCCTGCTTCTCCCTCTGCCTCTGTCTCTGCCTCTCTCTATCTGTGTGACTATCATAAATACATACAAATTAAAAAAAAGAAAAAAAGAAATCCACATCCCTATTTCTAGCTTACAAAATGGTAAGAATACATTTTTGTTTTTTAAGCCACTAAGTTGAAGGTAACTTGATACAACAACAATAGAGAATCAACACACTAAACTTCCTAGGTCATCGTCAAATCTATCACTTTTTCTATTTGCTACCTATTTCGTGCCTTAACTGGACTGGAGTCCCTTAGTCTTTTTCTTCTCATTTAACTTCCTCAATACAGACTCAGGGATCTGCCTAAAGTACAAATCTGATTTTCTCCATTCTCTGCTCAAAATTCCTCAGTGGTTCACCTTATCACTTAGAAAATTCTCCCAAGGGACCCTGGGGGTTCGGTGGGTTAAGCATCTCCCTTTGGCTCAGGTCATGATCTCCAGGTCCTGGGATCGAGCCCAGTGTCTGGTTCCCTGCTCAGCAGGGAGTCTGCTTCTCTCTCTCTCTCTCTCTCTCTCTCTCTCTGACCCTCCTTCCTGCTCATTCCCTCTTTTTCAATTAAATAAATAAAATCTTTAAAAAAAGAAAACTTACCAAAATATTTGCTATAAATGTGCACTTATTTCCCCATAATATATACATTAAAATTCTACTAGATTCTGAGTATAAAGGTGAATCAAAATAAACAGCCCATGTTTTCAGGGTAGTATAATCCTATATGAAAAACAGAAAATAAACACAATATAAAATAAATATATAACTATGTTATGAGAAGTGCTATGAATCTAATGTAGATTTTAGGTTCATGGAAAGCCTCTAAAAGGAGAGCCATTATTATAGAGTGGAACTATTCTCTATATTCCTTTTAGATTCATGATATGAAGTATATAACAGCAAATTGGAGAACACATGAAATAAGGTATTGCTAAAAAAAATTTTTTTTTAAATAAGGTATTGCTGAATTATTTCTAACCCAATATTTCTCCCACTTTTTTGGTGCTAGAACCTCTTTGTCACTGAAGATATGCTAACATTCTTTGGTAAAATGTTCATGAAAACATGGTAAAGTAACTGCTGCCTTTCAAGGTATCCTTTTCACTGCATGCAAGACACTTCCTGGCTTGATCTCATCAATCTGTTCTACTTCTTCTGCAGTACCACATCCCTACTCCACAGTACTCAGATATACTGGTAATGCTCAAACTCACTTCATCCTCTCACTTCTCCACATTTCATGCTAGTCCTTTCTTACTAGAATTCTCTCACTTTTTCGGTCCTGGAAAAAGACTCCTAGTCATCACTCATGGCTTAGCCTAAATGTAATTTCTCATAGAATCTTCCTAAATTCATCCTCAAAAGATGCAGATGCTCCTATTCTTTTGGGCCATTGAAATTTGTACACAAACAGTAATTATTTTACTTTATTTTACTACAACATAAGCATTTCTTTGTGTAACTATTCTTCCACATAATCTGAAATCCTTAAAGGCCAAAACCATATACCTTAACCCCAATCCTGAATATTGATTATTTTTAAAATGAATAATGAAATGGATTGTAAAATGAGAATAAGTAAATGAGAAATTTAGAATAACTAGACACATATTATGCTACAGTTAGTAAATGGTTCAAAATGTCAATAAAAATGGACAACTTAGAGCACACAAAAAATATAGTATACTTTCAGTAGCTATACAAAATACATTGGAGTATATTGGAGAGAGAGTAGCTAAAGTCCTATGATTATAAATCCAATGGTCCAAAAGGAATGAATAATAAAAGAACTCTGTGCTTTTCTATCAGATTGTTACAAAAGAAATTACTAGAGCAGAGTTAAAGCACTGGCAAAGTCATAACAATAATCCTAAAATCCTGATCATATGAGAAAGAATAAAAATTACTACTGAAATTAAATCATAGTGATTCAATGCTCAACTACTTAAGCAAAAGAAATTTCACTGGAAACCAAGTAAGAGATTACACACAAACACACACACACACACACACACACACACACACATATCTCAAAGTGACCTGAGGTAGTTCTGAGCATATTCCTTTCGATCAATTATATATATAATCATATAATTAATAATATATATCTAACTAATCTAAAAGAATACACTCAAATATAAAGGAAAAATACCTATGAAAAAGAATTATAATCTACCCACAATAAAATTAATCAGTGGCTGCTCTTGATAAAGGAAAGTGGATGTATTATGGCCACTGGAATTGAAGAATGGCTAAGAAAGGAACATCAGATGGCATTAAAAAGCATTTTTAAAGCTATAGGTGTTGTTACAACATCTCTGAAGTTAAATATAAGAATCCTACTGATTTAACACTTTCATCTTGAAGTGGCCAGAATGACATTACAACTTTATAGAGCCCCTGTTTGGTTGGGTTTTCAGGTGAATTCAAACTTCCAGTAAATTTATTTTTATTAGAGACTAGATATATTGAAATCCCAGAAAATAAGACAGAGTATTAATAAATCTCCATACTTAATATGCTCTAAAATATAGTTATAAATTTTAATGACATACCTTTGTGTCTTAGAGGAGCAAACTGTGGACATAAGGAAGTATGGAAGCTCCTATAAGATTTCACATTATTACTGGGGAAAGGGTTCTTTCTTTTTTAAACAGGGGAGCCAAACTGACAATAATCAGGAAAGGGTAGATTACTCTGACTCTGGAGGCAGTGGCAATTATCTCAAATACCCTCTATTATACGAGCAATAATCCCTAGTCATCTTATTTACAGAGAAATAGATGACATACTCAAAGAAATTCCATAAAACAACTGTAAGAGAAACCTATTAAATGAATAGGTTTGCCTCAGACTCCAATCCCAGATAAGCAAGCTACTGATCTGAGAAACACCAGAACTATTCATTCACCTCTTCATCATCACTTTCATCAACCATCTATTGAGTACTTAGTGAATCCAAGAACTGCGCAAGGGACTCAAGTATATATGGAGTGGAGTGGAACAGGTCAGAGGAAAGTAAACCATTTTGCATTAGGAAATGTTTTAGGAAATGAACCAAATACTTCAAAACTAAGAAATATACTGTACCGCATAAAATTCTTAAAAATAGAGTGCCTGAGGACATTTTGTAAACTGACCCAAACTCATGAAACTGAGTGATAAGGAAACAATTTTGAATTCCTCCTATCCAAAAGATTAAACTTTGATGAACATTCTCTTGACATAGCATTGGATCCATATCGATAAGAACTGGAATTTCTAGTTTTACTAGAAGATTAATGCCCTAGTTGTTCCAGGCCAACTCTAAAATGTCACACATTATAAGGAAATGTTCCCACCACACCATCATAAATAATGGGATTAAGCTAAAACATTTAGTCAATTTAAAAAACAAAATACCATTTGAAAGTACTACTTCACTAAGCCTTTCTTATGTTCCTCTTTAAGATGATATTTTCTCCAATATTCCCTGAATTCAACAAAAATTCTGAGCAACACCCAAGTGACCAACATGTCATATAGACCCTATAGGATGGAGATATATATATAAATTTATTTGTTTGTTTATTTATTTATTAGCATTCTATCCCTCAAACCCAAACTCCAGGCCTTACTGAATTCACATCATGTTCTCAAAAACCTCAAATTCTTTGGGCCCTCTCACAAACTAATATCATCTCAGCTTGACAACTACCTACTCACCTTTGGTCTCAGTTTACATAGCAGTTCTTGTTAGAGGCTCTCCTGATCTCTTACTAAATGATAGGGAAGTGTCATGTTTAATGGGTCTCCTTAGACTAATGCATATTTTATAGCTGAAAATCATGTAACTATTTACTGTAAGTATTCAATCATTTATTTCCAAGAAGAGAGTAAGTTTCATAAGTTTAGGAACCATAGTCATCTTGTTCAACAACCTTTTTCTAGAACCGAGTAGAATGACCTATCAGAAGGCTGTCATTAAGAGTTCAAATAAGAAATAATAATAGCCTTAGCATAAAAAATTCTCTCAACTGATCAAGGCCATGGTGAACTCTACTCCCTCTAAATATACTTAATATGCCCAGCTATTTTTTGCTTCTCATTCGAAACTTACCATATGTCAGTCTATATTATTTATATATAATTTCATACCATGGATGAGGAATATAAGATTCAGAAATATGAGAAGACTTACTAAAGGTCACTCAGGTACTTAGTGTTATCACCAGATTAAAATCCATACCTGAGGTGAAGATCAAGATATCAGAGTAGGAAGATCCTGAGCTAACTTCTTTCCACAGAGACACTAAAACTACATACAATTGCATACAGAAAAACTCAGAATGAACCTGAAGACTAGAAGAGCAGCTCTTTCACAACTAAAGATATAAAAAAAAAATCCACACTGAAATGAGTAGGAAGGGCAAAGATATGATCTAGTCAGAACCCACACCCCTCACACAGCAACCCAAAAGTGGGAGGCACCTCACAAACTGAAGGTGCCCCTTGAGAAGCAAGGAGTTTAAGCCTCACACTGGGCAACTGGACCCTGGGGATCTGCACAGGGAAGACAAGACCTCATCATATCTGGCTCTGAAAATCAGCAAGGCTTAATTCCAGGAGAAGCAGAGGGCTACGATAAACTGAAACTCCATTCTTAAAGGGCCTACCTACAAACTCACTCACTCCAAGACCCAGCACAGAGGCAGCAGTTTGAAAAGGCCCTGGACCATATAGGAAGGAGACTGACCAATTTTAGGGCATATGTCAGAGAAGCAAGGATCTATAGGAACTTCCTCCAGAAATGGAAGTGCTGCAACACCCTATTTTTTTTTTCTCCTTCTCCTTAGCTGGCCCAGCACTGGTAGATGCCATTTCTGACACTCTCCATCTATCTTGCCACCTCTACTCATCCCTCCTTATTGTTCTCCTGCAGACCAGTGCCTCCTAATACACCCATCCAACAGCTACCCCTCCAAAATATCTCTCACCCTGTCATAACTAATGGATGACCTCAGCAAGGACTATAACACAAAAGCAATTTCCATCCCACCACACCCAGTAGGCAGCCTCATGCAGATCTAGCACCTTCCCCCTACAACTGGGTCTTGACCCACCACCTATCTGGTAGGCAGTTTTGTCTGGATCTTGCTACCCCAAGCGGCTCTCACCTTGTAAAACCCCCATAGCATGACCGTGACTGGAATCAGCACCATCCCCCCACACACAGCAAATTCTACCCTGATATACCCAGTAGGCACCTCACCCTGGACCAACACCTCTCCAAAGAGACTCTACATGTGGCAGACCAGCCCCCACTCACTAGTGCACCTAGAGAAGCTGCAGCCTAACCACAACAAGAGGGCTCACAGAGCCCACATAGAGGACACTTGGGAGCACCTAGTTCTGGTAACCAGGAGAGGGGATTGTGCTCCTAGGTTTCACAGGAAACCACCTACATAAAGCTACTTCTTCAGGATTAGGAGATAAAACTGACATACTTCACACACAGAAACAGAATCCGGCAAAATGAGGCTTTGGAAAAATATCTTCCAAAGCAAAGAATGAGACAAAAATCTCAGAAAAATAACTAAACAAATGGAGATAGGCAATCTACCTGATAAAGAGTTCACAGCAATGGTCATAAAGATGCTCATCAAACTTGGAAGAAGAATAGATGAATGCAGTCAGTACATTGAAACATCGACAAAGACATAGAAAATATTTAAAAACAATCAGAGCTAAGGAATACAGTAACTGAAATAAAAATATACTAGAGGAAATTAAGCATATTTTAGAAGATGAAGGAGAATGGATCCCTGATCTGAAAGACAGGGTAGTGAAAATAACCCAAGCTGAACAGCAAAAAGGAAAAATAATTTTTTTAAATGAGAAGAGTTTAAGGGAAATCGAAGTAACATCAAGCATAGGAACATTCACACTATAAGGATTCCAGAAGAAAAATAAGTAGTGAAATAGGGCAGAAAACTTATTTGAAAAAATAATAGCGGAAAACTTCCCTAGCCTAGGGAAGGAAACAAAGTCATAACAAGATGAACTCAAAAAGGTCCACACCGAGACACATAACAATTAAAATGGTGAAATTTAAATTTAATGGTGAAATCTTAAAAGCAACAAGAAAACAGCAACTAGTTACTTATAAGAGAACCCCCATAAGACAATCTAGCCGATTTTTTAGCAGAAGTTTTGCAGAAAGGAATGGCACAATACATTCAAAGTGCTAAAAGAAAAAAATAAAAATAAAAAATCTTTAACCAAAAATTCTCCATCTGGCAAGATAAACAAAAGTTAAAGGAGTTCATCATCACTAAAACAGCCTTATAAGAAATGTTAAAGTGTCTTCTTTAAACCAAAATTTAAAAGCCCAAAATAATAAAATACCTAGGAATAAATTTAACCAAGGAGGTAAGAAACTCATACTCTGAAAACAATAAACATTGATGGAAAAAATCGAAGATGATACAAAAGGAAAGATATTCCATGCTTATGGATTGGAAGAACCATTACTGATAAAATATCTATATTGCCAAAAGTAATTTACAAATTTAATGCAATTCATATCAAAATCACAACATTTTTTACAGAATGAGGACAAATACTACTAAAATTTGTGTAGAACTACAAATGCCAAAATAATCTTTAAAAAGAATAACAAAGCTAGAGGTATCACAACTGCATATTTCAAAATATACTACAAAGCTATAGTAATCAAAACAGTATGATACTGGCCCAAAAACAGATACATAGATCAATGGAACAGAATAGAAGGCGCAGAAATAAACCCATGTGTATATGATCAATTAATCTACAACAAAGAAGCAAGAATATACAGTGGGGAAAAGACAGTCTCTTCAATAAATGATGCTGGAAAAACTGGATAGTTACATGCAAAAGAATGAAACAGAACAACTTTCTTAGACCATACACAAAAATAAACCCAAAATAAATTAAGGCCCTAAATGTGAGAGCTGAAACCATAAAATTCATAGAAGAAAACATAGGCAGTAATCCCATTGACATAAGCTGTAGAAACATTTTTCTAGGTTTATCTCTTCAGGCAAGGAAATAAAAGCAAAACTAAGCATTGGAACTAAACCAAAATTAAAAAGGTTTTGCACAGTGAAGGAAACCATCAACAAAATGAAAAGGCAGCCTACTGAATGGGAGAAGATATTTGTAAATGACGCCACCCATGTGTCCCTAAAATAAATCTTCTAAAAAATGGGCAGAGCACCTGAATAGACATTTTTCCAAAGAAGACATACAAGTGGCCAACAGACAGATGAAAAGATGCTCCACATCACTCATCATCAGGGAAATGCAAATCCAAACTATAATAAGATATCATCTCACACCTGGGACACCTGGGTGGCTCAGTGGTTAAGCATCTGCCTTTGGCTCAGGTGGTGATCCTGAGGTCCTCAGATCAAGTCCTGCACTGGGCTCCCCACAGGGAGCCTTCTTTTCCCTCTGCCTATGTCTCTGTCTCTGTCTCTGTCTCTCTCTCTCTCTGTGTGTCTCTTATGAATAAATAAATAAAATATTTTAAAAAGGTATCATCTCACACCTGTAAGAATGGTGAAAATTAAAATTGCAATAATAAACATTGACAAGGATATGCAGAAAAAGGAGCCCTTATGCACTGTTGGTGGGAATACAAATTGGTGCAGCCACTGTGGAAAACAGTATGGAGGTTTCTCAAAAAATTAAAAATAGAATTATGACATAGTAATTCTATTACTGGGTATCTACCTACCAAAAATGAAAACAATCATTTGAAAAGCTATATGCCCCCCCCATGTTTATTGCAGTAGTTACCATAGCCAAAATATGGAAGCAACCCAAGTGTCCAGCAATAAATGAATGGATAAAGAAGATGTGGTATATATGCATATGTGTGTGTATATGAAATAAAGGGGATCTAGAGTACATTTATCTTGATGAGTACTTGGCAATATATAAAAATGTTGAATTACCATACTATACACCTGAAAATAATATAACACTGTATTTTAATTATATTTCAATAAAATATATAAATAAATAATTGGCTATAACCAGAGTAAATTATGAAAGAAAATAAACTTTACTGGTAAAATCAAACATACAATAAAAGTAGTGGATTACTTAAAATGCTAGTATTAAAGTTGAAGTACAAAAATAAAATCAAATATATCTACAATAACCACATAAGGGATACACCAAAAAAATATCAAAAATGATGTCAAAAACATAAAATATGGTGTAAAAATGTACTTTTAGAAAGTGTGTTTAAATTTAAGTGACTATCAACTTAAAATGTATACATATGTATAGATAGGGTGTTATATATGAACTCATGATGACCACAAAGCAAAAATCTATAGCATATACACAAAATATAACAAGAAACAAAGCCAAATGTAACACTAAAGAAGTCATCAAATCATAAGTTAGAAAGAGAAGAAAGGAACAGAGAACTAAAAAACAGCCAGAAAACAATAAAATGGCAACTAAGTGTCTACCTATGAATAATTACTTTAAATGTAAATAGACTAAGTACTACAATCAAAAGATCTAGGCTTGATGAATGGATTAAAAAAAAAGAAACATGAAGATCCACCCATATGCTGCCTACAAGAGTCTCACTTCAAACCTAAAGACACATATAGACTGAAAGCAAAGAGACTGAAAGTAAAGAGACAGAAAAAGATGTTCCATGCAAATAAAAACAAAAAGAAAGCTGGTGTAGCAATATTTATACCAGAAGAAACAGGTTTTAAAACAAAGACTGTAACAAGAGATGAAGAGGACATTACATAACATAAAGGGGTCAATCCAACAAGATAGTTATATCTTTTTAAATATCTATGTACCCAACACAGGGGTACCTAAATATATCAAATAAACATTAACAGACATAAAAGCAGAAACTGACAGTAATGCAATAACAGTAAAAGGCTTTAACACTCCACTTAACATCATAGATCATCCAGACAGAGTATCAATACAGAAGCAGTGTCCTAAATGACTTTAGACCATGTGGACTTAATAGATACATACAAAATATTCCATCCAAAAACAGAAGAATACATATTCTTCTCCAGTGCACATGGAACATTCTCTAGGATAGATCACATATTAGGCCACAAAACAATAATGTTTATTGTTCTCACAATAAATGTAAGAAAACTGAAATTACAAGAATCTTTTCTGACTACAACAATATAAAACTAGAAATCAATTTTTAAAAAGGAAAAGCACAAAGATGTGGAGGATAAATAACATGCTACTAAACAGCCAGTGGGTCAACAAATAAATAAAAAAGGAAATCAAAAATACCTTGAGGCAAATGCACAATGTTCTAAAATTGATGAGATGCAGCAAAAGCAGTTCTAAGAGAGGAAGTTTATAGTAATACAGGCCCACCTTAAATCTCAAACATTCTAATCTTATACCTAAAAGAATCAGAACAGGGCAGCCCCGGTGGTGTAGCACTTTAGAGCCACCTGTAGCCCAGGGCGTGATCCTGGAGACCCTGGATCGAGTCCCATGTCAGGCTCTCTGCATGGAGCCTGCTTCTCCCTCTTCCTGTGTCTCTGCCTCTCTCTCTCTCTCTCTCTCTCTCTGCATCTCTATGAATAAATAAATAAATAATCTTAAAAAAAAAAAAGAATCAGAACAGCAACAACGACAAAAAGCCCAAAAGTTAGTAGAAGGAAGGAAATAGTAAAAATCATGGTTGAAATAGAGACTGAGAAAATAGAAATGATCAGTGAAGCTAAGAACTGGTTCTTTAAAAAGATATAACAAACTTGATAAACCTTGAGCCAGACTCCTCAAGGGAAAAAAAAGAGAGTCCAAATGAATAAAATCATAAATGAAAGAGAAGTTATAACTGGTATCACAGAAATAAAGATATGAAGCTACTATGAATAATATAAGCCAATGAATTGGCTACTCTAGAATAAGTAGAAAAATTCTTCTAAACATATGATCTTCTAAGATAAGCCAGGAATAAATAGAAAATCCAAACTATTGATTATTAGTAATATAATTAAATTGGCAATCAAAAGACTCCCAATAAACAAAACATTTTCACAGGAGAATTCTACCAAACATTAAAAGACGAGTTAACACATATCCTTCAAAAAATGTCAAAAAAAATGAAGATGAAGGAATGCTTCCAAATATATTCTATGAGGCCAGCATACTCTCATACCAAAATCAGACAAAGACATCACAAAAAAGCAAATTACAGCCCGGTATCCCTGATGAACATAAATGCAAAAATTCTCAACAAAATATCAGCACACCAACTTCAACACCATGAATTTTTAATGAATCATACACCATGATCACATGGGATTTATTCCAAGATACAATGATGGTTCAATATCTGCAAATCAACCAATATAATGTACCATATTAACAAAATGAAGGATAAAATTATATGATCATTACAACATGCAGAAAAAACATTTGACAAATTTCAATATCCATTTATGATAAAAACTCTCAACAAAGTAGCTACAGAGGGGAACACATCTCAACATAATAAAGGACATATATGACAAACCCACAACTAAAACATATTTAATAATAAAAAGCTGAAGGCTTTACTGCTAAGATCAGGAACAAAACAAGAATGCCCATTCCCACCACTTTTATTCAGTAGATGGAATCAGCAATCAGACCAAAAAAAAGAAGGAAGGAAGGAAGGAAGGAAGGGCACTCACATTGGTAAGGAAAAATTAAAACTATCCCTATTTTCAGATGAAATAACATTTAAAAAAATAGAGACCCCATTAAAAGACATTCAAGCCATTAAAAGAATTCAGTAATTTTGCAGAACACAAAACACATAGAAGTCAGCTGCATTTCTATACACTAAAAATGAACTATCAGAAAGAGAAATTAAGAAAACAATCTCAATCACAATTAGATCAAAAAGAATAAAATACCTTGAAATAAACTTAACCAAAGAGGTGAAAGATCTGTACCCTGAAAACTACAAAATACTGAAGAAATTGAGGAATAAACAAATAAATGGAAAGATATACCATGTTCATGGATTGGAAAAATTGTTAAATATTGTTAAAATATCCATACTACCCCCAAATATCTGCAGACTGAATGCAATCTCTTTCAAAATACCAATGGCATTTTTCACAAAACTAAAGAATTCTAAAATTTGTAGGGAACAACAGAAGACCCCCAAATAAGTCAAAGCAATCTTGAGAAAGAAGAGCAAAGCTGGAAGTATCATGCTCCCTAATTTTGAACTATACTACAAAGCTATAGTAATCAAAGAAGTACAGTACTGGCCCAAAACAGACACATAAATAAAAGGAATAGGATAGAAAGCCCTGGGATAATCCCACACTTACATGGTCAATTAATCTCTGACAAGGGAAAGAATACACAATGAGGAAAAGTCCTCAATAAATTGCATTGAGAAAACTGAACAGCTATATGTGAAAAAGTGAAACTACATCACTTTCTTACACCATGCACAAACATAAACTCAAAATGTTTAAAGACCTAAATGGGGGCAGCCCGGGTGGCTCAGCAGTTTAGCATGGCCTACAGCCCAGGGCATGATCCTGGAGACCCAGGATCCTGGAACCCCTGCTTCTCCCTCTTCCTGTGTCTCTGTGCCTCTCTCTCTCTCTCTCTCTCTCTCTCTCTGTGTGTGTGTCATGAATAAATAAATAAAATCTTAAAAAAAAAAAAAAAGACCTAAATGGGAGACCTGAAGCCACAGCATTCCTTTTTTTAAAAATGCAGGAAACACTTGGATATCAGTCTTACCAATTTTTTAAACTTTTTAACTTTTTTAAAGATTTCATTTATTTATTTAATACACAGAGAGAGTGCACACACAAGTGGAGCAGGCGGGGGCAGAAGGAGAGGGAGAAGCAGATTCCCCCTTGAGTAAAGAGCCAAATACAAGGCTCAATCCCAGGACCCTGGGATCATGACCTGAGCCAAAGGCAGATGCTTAATCAACTGAGCCACCCAGGCAACCCCAAATTTTTTTAGCTCTGTCTCCTCAGGCAAGGGAAATAAAAGCAAAAATAAACAACAAATTAAATATCAAAATAAAAAGCTTTTGCGTAGTGAAGAAAACCATCAACAAAATGAAAAGGTGACCTACTGAAGAGGAGAAGATATTTGCAAATGATATAAGGGGTTAATATCCCCTGACAAGGGATTAATACACAAAATATATAAGAGCTCACAAAACTCAACACACACACACACACACCACCACCAAAAACAAGTTAATTAAAAAATAGGCTGAGTAGACATTTTTCCAAATAATACATATAGATGACCAACAAACACCTGAAAAGATATGCAACATCACTAATCATCAGGGAAATGAAAATCAAAACCACAATGAGATATCAATTCCCACCTCTCATGATGGCTAGTATAAAAAGACAAGAAATAACAAGTGCTGGTAAGAATGCAGAGAAAACGAAACCATCATGCACTTATGTTGGGAATGTAAACTGAGGTAGCCCCTGTGGAAAAGAGTATGAAGGTTCCTCAAAAAATTTTAAAAACCTGTCATAGTATCTGGCAATTTCATGTCTGGGTATTTGTCCAATGGAAAAAACAAACAAACTACTAATTTGAAAAGATATATGCACCCTCATGTCCACTGCAGCATTATTTACAACACCCACTATATGGAATCAACCTAAGTGTCCATCAATAGATGAAGAGATAAGGAAGATACAGTATATATACACTAGATACTACTTAAACCATTTGCCATTTGTGTAAATAAGGAGGGACCTTGATAGGATAGTAACCTAAGTGAAATAAGTCAGACAGAGAAAGACACTGTAGGATTTCACTTATATGTGGAATCTAAACACAAAATAAATAAATAAAACAAGACTCATAAATACAGAGAACTGGTGGTTACCAGAAGGAGGGGTTTGGGGGGGAAGGGTGAAATGAGTGAGGGAGATTAAGAAGTATAAACTTCCAGTTATAAAATAAATGGGTCACAGGAACGTAAAGTAAAGCACAGGGAATATACTCAAAAATATTTTAATAACTTTGTACGGTAACAGATGGTAGCTACACTGATTGGTGGGATCATTTGGCTATGTATGGTAAACACCGACCATTGCGCTGTACAGGTGAAACTAATATGCTCTATGCCAACTATACTTCAATTAAAAAAATCTTTATCTCTCACCAGGTATACTCTTTTTCCTGCTACACCATGAAATTACAATCCCATAACTAGCATTCATACTTCCAAAGGGCAGCAAGATATGCATCTCCTGTAACTACATATGCTAAAGGGCATACTTACTTATATTTAGAGATGATTTTATCAAAAGAACTGAATTGGGATGCGTGGGTAGCTCCATGGCTGAGCCTCTCCCTTCGGTTCAGGGTGTGATCCCGGGGTCCTGAGATCAAGTCCCACACCAGGCTCCCCACAAGGAGCCTGCTTCTCCCTCTGCTGGGGTCTCTGCCTCTCATGAATAAATACATAAAATCTTAAAAAAAAAGAACCCTGAATTGTATTTATATTTTTATTTTAGTTTATGTTTTTATTCATTATATTTATTTTATGTGTGTGTATTTGATTTTAATTTTCTGCCACCCATCCTTCAAAAACATTTCTGTGGGGGAGCCTGGGAAGCTCAGTCAGTTAAGGGTCTGCCTTCAGCTCAGGTCATGACCCCGAGGTCCTGGGATCGAACCCCAGGTACAGCTCCCTGCTCAGCAGAGGGTCTGTTTCTCCTCCTGCCCCTCTCACTCTCGCTCTTTCTGAAATAAATAAAATCTTTTTAAAAAGTCTTTTAATCTAAAAAAAATAAAATCTTAGGAAAAAAAAAACACATTTCCGTGAGCTAGTTTGATCCCATCCTCCGGTGAAATCTCAGGCAGGTGACATTATTTTGCCATGCCTTTTTAGTCCTAATATGTTGTATTTCAACATTTTTAAATATTTGGGTTAAGAAGATATTCAAATTCAAAATTCGCACCACTCTGCACTTCTCCAACAATCTGATTTTGCTTAAAGGCCAGAAGCCTGCAGCAGAGAAAGATCCCCTTCATAATCTCCACTCCCTGGCTGCTATTTCAGACTCACCAGGGTCACGCCGAGTGATGAAGCAGAGAAGCGTTACAGGTTTTCATGACTGGTTCAGTTCAGTCTTGATCTGGCTTTGGTGCTCCCTGGGACTAGAAGATGGTCAAAGGTGATTCTACCTTAGATGACCATTCTATGGAAATTCTACTGCTAGGAAATTCCAATTCTGATGAAAACATGGTGTCTTCCACTTAATTATTTTCAACTTCATCCTCAGCTCCTAGCTTATACCATCCTCCTAGCCAGAAACCACCGAGCAACACCCTTTCTAAAAGGTTCCTGAACAGTTCTTTTCTTAACGGTCCACACATCTGACCCGTACCCACTAGTTTATGTGGCTCCTACCTGGTGCAGCCCAGTCTCTGCCTCTGCTCTCCTGTCTCAGGCCATCTGGCCATGGTCCCTTCCACCATCCTATCCTCACCCTTACATTACACTGAACATGTGTTAGCCTTTAGGTGGTCCCTTTAACGTCCCCTGCACTAAAGCATCCCCTCTGTAACCTCCAAATGCAGTTCCTCCTAATCTCCTCAAACGGAATCACTTATAATAGTTGAAACTGGCCAACTCTAATGCTGGAAAAACAGGTTCTTAAAACTTTTAGCCATGAGATTCAAAAGGGATGGTCTACTCCTTCACTTTCATAAATATAGGTATTGGTACCTATACATTGTTCTTGGCTTTGGAATTTCAGCTGCATTTATGAGTCTCCTTTTAAAATCTTGTATTGTAATATAATGATTTTAGCTGATATTTGTTGAATGACTCCTATGAGTCGAACATTTGGCTAAGCGTGTTCTACATGTATCATTTTATTTTCTATTTATTTCAAAAATTTTTTAAGTTCCTATTATTATTTTACCAGCTAAGAAAGCAAAGTCCTGAAGAAGTAAAGAAATAAATGTACTCCAAAAAGTAAAGGTAGTAAGAGGCACAAGCATTTGAATTTAATGGCAACTGGTCTTGCTTTTTTAAAGCTCAAGGACCTAACCACTATACTAAGGCTTCTGGGGTTTTATCAAGGACAAGAGAATTGGAAAGTTTAAAAGAAAGGGAAATAGAGCAGCCTAGTGTGCAAGATAAGTGAAAGGGAGAATGTGATATTTAAAACAGATTTTAGAGGGATCCTGCACTCTTGGTTTTCTGATGTGATGACTCTAATAAGCAATTATTTTAAAAATTAACACAGCAGGATGTAAAAGTTTACATTATTTTATGTGGGTCTTTCCAAAGATAAAACCAACAAAAGAATTACCTTTATATTTATTTAAAATTTTGGAAATAAATATCATGAAACTTGACTTTAACTTTAATTGATTTTATAAGGAGTCCAATCTTCCACAGTGTGAAATGAATAACTACTCAGAGTCATTCACATTCCCAATGAACAATAAAATACTTAAGCTGGTCATTTTAAAGCATTTCCCTTTGATTTTTATAATACTTCACACCAAATCTAAGCAACTGGACCAAGATAATAAACAAATCTTATGTCAGAAGGCAATGGACATTAATATCTGGCCAGTAATTTCTGGATTAAAGTCTGCTGGGAAGCTAAACTTCATGTCTTATTTACTTCAGCTCTGAAGGCTGCTCAAGAAAACAGATCTAACTTTTGATAAGCATATATTTTCTCCTAGAAAATTTCCATGTTTCCAAATTGTTCTGGGAAAAGCAGCAGCTAGTGTGTGTTGTCTGGTCCAAAAATCAAAATTATAATTATGTCATTTAAAGTCACTGGGATGAGTGGACGGCTCCGTTAGGTGTCTGACTTGGTTTTGGCTCAGGTCAGGCTCCATGATCAGCAGGAGTTGGCTTGAGATTCTCTCTCTCTCTCCTTCTCCTTCTCCCCTCCTCCCACTTGTGCATGTGCTATATCTCTCCCTAAAAATAAATAAATAAATAAATAAATAAATAAATAAATAAATAATCTTTAAAAAATAAAATAAAATAAAATTGAACACCACTATTTTCATATGTGTCTAAATAGGATTACAAATCTTAGAAATTTTTTTAAGAAACATAGGCACAAAGCCATTCAGATGATCTAAGAATAATAACAAATGTAGTCTAGTCTGGCTTAAAACACATCTTATTCTTTAAGGTTATAAAAATTACCAACTTATCCCATCTCAAGAAAAAACTTTTTAGGGGATCCCTGAGTGGCTCAGTGGTCTAGTGCCTGCCTTTGGCCCAGAGTGTGATCCTGGAGACCCGGGATCGAATCCTACATCAGGCTCCCTGCATGGAGTCTGCTTCTTCCTATGCCTGTGTCTCTGCCTCTCTCTATCTCTCTGTCTCTTATTAATAAATAAATAAAATCTTTTGAAAAAAAGCAAACACTTTTTAAGACCAGTAAGTATTATATACATAGTAAAGTGTGTTACTTGAATTTTCAGATAAAATTTAATGTGGTCATTAATCGTTTTCACAATCTTTATTTCAATATATTTTTGTGGGTATTATTAGAAAAAAATTAGGACCAACCACATTTTTATTAAAGTAGAAATATGAAAAATAAATTAAAACAGGGACGCCTGGTTGGCTCAGCAGTTGAGTGTTTGCCTTTGGCTCTGGGTATTGACCCGAGTCCTAGCATCGAGTCCCACATTGGGCTCCCTGAATGCAGCCTGCTTCTCCCTCTGGCTGTGTTTCTGCCTCTATGTGTGTCTCTCATGAATATGTAAAATCTTTTAAAATAATAATAATTTAAAACAATCTATGATCATTATCATCTGTTTAGAATTTTAATACGCATTTGTAAAATTTCAATGGGAAAAAGCTAAGAGTATTAAAAATTAATAGTAAAATCTGACTTGCAAGACAAATTTAATGAAATATATGTATGTACACATAAGAATGTTCACCCATGGGCGCCTGGGTGGCTCAGTGGTTGAACATCTGCCGTTGGCTCAGGTTGTGACCCTGGGGTCCTGGGATCTAGTCCCCCATCCGGCTCCCTGCAGGGAGCCTGCTTCTCCCTCTGCCTGTGTCTCTGCCTCTTTGTGTCTCTCATGAATAAATAAATAAAAATCTTTAAAAAAATGTTCACCCATACACATGTAAGCATAAAACCAACCTGAAAGATGTTTTTTTTTAAAATTCCATAATCATGTGGAATGAAGAACTACATTTCCTGTGACTAATATACTCCAAAGTTACCTTTATTTGTTACAACCAAGAAAACCACATTATGAAACATATCTCAACTAAGTTTCCCATCATTTTAAAAAAGTATGGTATGTATGTATATATATGGATGGATGGATGGATTTATTTATTTATTTAAGAAAGTGAGAGAGAGAGAGAGAGAGAGCACGAGCAGGGTTGGGGAGGCAGAGGGAGACAGAGAAGCAGACTCTCCACTGAGCAGGGAGCCTGATGAGGGGCTTGATCCCTCATGAGATCATAACCTGAGTTGAAGGCAGATGCTTAACCGACTAAGCCACCCAGGTGCCCCTTCCCATCTTCTTAACAATGGCAGTTGATATAGTGACTATCTAAGAAACAATTTATAATGTGTATTAAATGAATAAACATGATCTATTACACTTGCCCCTGAACTACTCAATCAAATCAGGTTGTAAGTGGCTTACAATAACTTTATTGTGTATATTTTGGAGTAAAACTGTATTTTGGCTTCCTATGATATAATACAGTTCTAAGATATCCAAAAATATACAAATATTGCATTTTCTTATATAATTTTCCACCTAGTCAACTTAGCAAGAAGCTCTTATATAATTTTCTTTTCTTAAAGACTATAATCCTAGAGTACAAGGATCATCATGTCATGGATTATAATTCATACTTCCATGCCTATTTATTTAAGGACATGTTCACTCAGTTCTAAAAGAGTATGCTTTTTCTTAAGAGAAGCAATTCTGTATTTTGCATAATAGCACAAGTGTAGGTAGCTCTGGAATTAGCTAACAAGTTTAGCTATCCCTGTAATTCACAACGTATGTTGGAACTGGAACTCCAGAACATAGAGCCAGTTCTGAATCAGCAGAACACAACAGATGCTACAAAATTCAGTGTGTCCAGTAGAACCTTACCATTCACACCAACAAATTCCCTAATCTAGGATCTGTGAAGGTTATATAGAAATGTGCTAAGTTTCTTTCCTGGTTAACTCAGATCAAATAAAACCTTATAAAACAATGAGATAATCAGTTTTCAGGGTGGATAAAGATTAGAAGAAATTCACTATGAGAATCCATTGATGGTGGTCAGAAAGTTAGAGCAGGAAAAACAAATAGGGAAATAAGACAAAACTATCTTAGTAATCCACAGAGAGCAATCACCAAAACATCTAAATCAACATCGGCAGAGAGGCATCATCAACATTACAGTCATGAGGGCTTCATTTTCATTTTCAGCCTGATACTAGGTCTTTGTATTATAGCACATGAACCACCCTGCTGAATGAAAGTGAATTGGACACAGCGTGAGACTAATCCTAACACAATTGCTTACCAAATTAATAAATTGCCTTTACGCCCCACCTTGAATTCTTACAGGTTAGTTATATTTGGATAAATATATTTTTCACATGTTGCCATTTAATCATACCATCTAAAAAGGAGAAATCCACTAAGATGTGGAAATTAGTTTTCTTTTTTGATCACAAAAGCTACTTTCTTAAAGTCAGACTTTCATCATTTAAAAAATTTTCACTCATTTATTCAAAAGTTTCTGTCTCACCTTTATACCAGTTTTTGTGCTAAGTGCTTGGGAGATAGTAGAGAAAAAACAACAAATGCACCTTCAGTGAATGTACAATACATATAATTTCTTTTATCTTAATTAGCCTATGCTTTATATCTCATTTAATTTTTGGTCTCACATAGATCAGATGAATCAAAGGTCAATCAGAATTGACTCAGTTGATTTTATTTTAACTGGTGTTCCTCCTTTCTTACTACCACTCTTGATCTCTTTCACATTCCATACGTCTTCCCTCCACATACTATTTTATATTTGTCTCTCACTTTTTCACAGGTCAAGTTCTGTTGGATTATCAGACGTATCCCACAGTGACTTAGAGAAATTACTCACCTTTATTTATTCCTCATGGGTTGATCTGACATACATTCCATCAAAATTGTATTATCTTTTGATAAAACCTGTGCTACAACTCTGACCTGGCTAATCACAATTCAGATATTCAATAAACTTTTCCATGAAAAAGTAGACAGACTGGGGCGCCTGGGTGGCTCAGTCATTTAGGTGTCTGACTCTGGATTTTGGCTCAGGTCATGATCTCAGAGTCCTGGGAACGAGCCCCACATGGGGCTCCACACTCAGTGTGAGTCTGCGTAAGGATTTTTCTCTCTCTTCCTCCACCGCTCCTGCCTCCCGTTCACATGCACACCTTCTCTCTCTAACATAAATTAATAACTCTTAAAAAAAGCAAACCAATAATAACAAAATGGCTTTTAGTATAGCAATAACCATGGCCTCATATATAAAGATACTTTAGGATCGCTCAGAATCAGATTTTTTAAATTAATCATTTAAGTAAAAATTATTTTCCAAATATCCCAATCTTCTAGATATTTTTCATTATACCTACATAAACTCAGTGTGTGATTTCTCATAAGCGCTTCATCATATTTGATGTCTCCATATGATAAACCAGATAAAGCAAGACCTATATCTTTAGGAGGTAAAAACAGTGAATGTCAGAGCATAATTATAGAGTGTAATACATATCCAGAGGCTAGTCGCAATTTAAATATGAATTAACTGAGAAGGTCAGAGGAATAATGCATGACATACATTTTTGTGTCCAATCACAGAGTCAGTCATTGTAAGTCTCACTATAGGTGTTGAGGGCAGACCACAAACACTAGCTGAGGATCAAGCTTATAGATACAAGTAAGGACTTAAGCACAGAGCTTCCATCAACTAGATCAAAATGTGACCTTAGGGAAAATAGAGAAACTTAGAAATTCGTACAAATATCCAAGATTAACCTAATGCAGTAATCATTGCTGCAGTGTTAAAGATGATTTTTAAAAAAAGTTAACAAAGAATAAGTACTGTTATTCGAAAGTGTACATTTTTATCAATGTGTCATATAAACAAAGGCCATGCCAAGGTATGTGCAGAGTGGGACTTCATTTACCCTCAAGACGGCCTGTTTTGGCCGGTTGTCAATCCGAGTGATGGTTGTACTCATACACATCCTTTGTTCCTCTCCAATGCAATCCCTTTACTCTGAACACTCACAGCCAAATTTCCCTCGCTAGAAAAAGGAGTTCATGATTTCTAAAACCCGACTTCATTACTACCGTTTCTACTTGCTCACTGATAGAATCACCCCCCAAATTGACAAACATCCTTCTCTTCCTAACAAACCCAAACTAAGTCTGACTTTACTAAATAAAGAGTTCTATAAATATCCCCAATCTATTACTGAAGAGTATTACTGGAATGAACATGTGTTACAAACAACACATCACACAGACATTCATGTGCTTCCACGCACGCTCTCAGCTATCCCATCCCCAAGTATTTTCATTAGTGTTCATTTTTAGCTGAAAACTAAGCACTGAATCTTTATTCTTGCTAGATTAAAATAAAAACAAAACAAAACAAAACAAAAAACCCTTTCAGGTTAATAGGTAATGGTAACAGCTCGGTCAAAAATATGTTGTCTAATTCAACCTCTCCACAGTATATTCTCATTAACCAAAATACAAGATCCATGACAATCCGAAGTGCTCGCAGCTCCACGATGACAAGCTGAAAATGACAGAGAACGTGTACTGACTTACACAGAGGAAATCCCTACACATCCACAGAGATGCTTAGTAGAAGCTATGTATGAATTCTGCTATGATGAAAGCACTCCTACCTATATTTTAGGGCTTTTAACAGAGAAGACCACTTTACATTTTATGATTGCACCAAATTTTAAAGATAATTGAGTTGAAAACTGGCTGACATAAACATTCAAAAATATATATCAAGAGTAAATGGCTATCATATGTAAACCAAACCACCCCCGAACCCAGATGTTAAATAAATAATGTTGGAGCCATAACACTCCAACCTGAACAAAATGATGCTGCTGATTTTATTTTCTAGGGAATTCTCTCCAGTTATATCGAAAAACAGTAAGATATTAAGAAAGTACATCTTGAATAAAATTAAAGATTTTCTAAATGGGAAAGCAAAGCCAATTAAGGTGCAATAAAACCTTAAAGGTCTTAATACCATCACCCTGTGCAGTGGATTAATTACTGAGAGAATGTTAGCATAAAGCTGAAAGTTATGACATGTTTTAAAGGAATAAGATAATAATCTGAGACTATTTATGAGATTAGAGCTAAAATGAAGTGCTAAAGAAACAATTAGAGGTGAGGGAGGGGAACCACACTTCACAGAATGTGTAACCTCCCAGATATAATCATCTAGAGAGCAGCTATATCACCTTCCTTCTCTCTCCCTTGTCTTTCCACATAGATTACGAGAATGGAACACACCAAGGAAAGGTCAGCTAGCGTCTATTCTTGGTTTACCAGACTCATCTTACTTCTTGCTGGTGTAAACACTAATTCATGCTGAGGCCTGGGATAAGGTTCCCCATTTTCCTGCATGACACCGATAGCACTTCCGGCTCCTTCATGCTTTCAGATTTCCTGAGATGACATTTTCATGTGTGTGCTCTCAGACCTGGAATAGTGCCTTTGCCTGAATCTTAACTTCCTCTGGGGGAAATCTCAGGCTAGATGGGAGTTTGCCCCTTCCCAGAGAATCAGAAGGAGGGCAGATACATGGCTTCGTGGCACCTGTATCACAGCCACCGTGACCTAAGAGCACTCAGTGGAATGTTCCAGCCCAAGATTTTTAACCTGGAGTGAGTGATGGTAGGAAACATAGAATTAATTTCAGTCGTGGTGGCAATAGCAGGTTCTGTGTTCTCATGGCACTGATGCCAGAATCTGATATTAAATATTCCTCATAAATACAAATGAAACTGTAATGATGGAGCATCTGGGTGGTTCAGCAGTTGAGCATCTGCCTTCGGCCCAGGGCGTGATCCTGGAGTCCCGGGATCGAGTCCTGCATCAGGCTCCCTGCATGGGGCCTGCTTCTCCCTCTGCCTGTGTCTCTGCCTCTCTCTCTGTCTCTCATGAATAAATAAATAAAATCTTAAAAAAAAACCTGTGATGCTAACTTTCACATATTAGAAAGATCAAAAAAGTATGCCAATATATATTATTGTTAGGTATATTTAAAAATAGGCTAAAAGAGGTTATGTTGTAGGGAAGAAAACTCCAAAAGTTCAATAAGCTCCACTGCTGTCTTGGAGGGAGGCTCTGCTTATGGTAGTTAGAACCCAAGGTTGAAATAGAAGCCATCAACATGATCATTGACATCGAAGAGGGAAAACGAGCCTCTAGAGATGTTACACTGGCACATAATATAATACGCACATCACTCCTGATCTAAACTCATTAGACAAAACTGGCCACATGGCCTCGTCCAATCCAAAGGTGGCTAGGAAATACCATCCTACTATATGCCTCGAAAATGGAAAGCAGGAATATTATGCAAATGACATACAGTTTTCCCTGAAACTTGGAAATAAAAATCTATTTTTTTTTTAAAATTCGGTGTTGTTGACTTACTTGAGTGCCACAGGACGCCAAAAGAAGTACATTTTCTTCTTTCTCCTCAAAACAGTCATTCTAGTGACTCAACTTGAAAAAATTACGACTTTCCCCACCTCAAAACACTACCCAGTAATCAGGGATCTTTTCTTTTGAATTGTTACTTTTCTTGCTCTCCTCAATACTATACCTTCACCCACAAGAATGGGTCAAGCCCAAGTTAGGGAGAGAAATCATTACCACCATCTCATTCACAGGCAGCAGGCAGCTGGCAAACAATTCAGGCCCCTACTCATCCCTCTACCACCAAGTCCATGATCTTCAACTTCTAGTCAGATCTATAAAACAGTGTTGCTTTCACTACTGCTCACAACAATGGGTCCAATGTCTAGAATAATAAAGGCATTTTAAACTTCCTGCAAGAAAAGTTTGGACTACTGACACACTTGTTAATAAAGATGAAAATAACAACACCTTTGGGGACTCTCCCTTGATGTATAGGTCAGGAGAAAGGAATATTTCTGAACAGATTAGAAGTAGAGAAAAAATAAATTTTCCAAACACCATAAGGTGAGTCTGTGTTTTGTTGACGAGGACATAATGAGCCAAATATTCAGTTACCAGAAGGACTAAGGAAATCATTATTGCTGCTCGCAAAATATATATAGACTCAACTTCCAGGCACATGGTACCATTTGTTTTTCTCTTTATGGTTGGGCCCTGACAACGTGATGAGCTCTGGCCAATCAGTTGTGAGTGAAGTCACACATTACTTCTGAACTGGAGGACTCACTGGCTGGTGTAAGATCCTCTCACATCCATCTACTCTCAACTCTCACTGCTACTGCTCTAGTCCAAATCACCATCATTTTCCCCTGAATAATAGCAATAGTGTCCTAACTGGTGTCCCCATTATCAAGCCTTGCCTTCTCCAAACACTGTTCATCTAGGGACCAGAATAGTCATTTTTAAAAAGAAGCTGGATGATTTCACCCTTCTCCCCCTAACACCTGCCAATCATTTCACTGCTATGCCAGCCACTGCCTAGCAAGTGTTTACAAAATTAACAATACAACCCAACCAAACAATTAGGACAAAGAAAGATATCAAATGCTTAAGCTTACAAGCTCTTAGCATTGATTCCTCTTACCTAGTTTACTGCAACTATTTTTTAACTGACACCACTGGCTCTAGTCTCCACAACGCTACAGTCACTTCCAGAAAGAGCATTCTAAAATATCGATTTCATTATAGACTCCTTATTTCTTAAAATCTACTATGGTTTCTAGTCAATTACGGCATTTTTCTAACTAAAACCCTCCTTGCATCTCTAATATTAAATATTAAATATACAATTGAAAACTTTTAATTTTGGCTTTCTAGTTCCTTTTCTTTAAAAGTTAATAGATAAAATTATTCAAATTTTCCCCTTTAAAACAAAAGGCACCAGAATGCAAACTAATAGTAGTTTATAGAGATAAAGCAAGCACTCAATCAGCCTTTCTCTTAGGCTCCACTTGCTATATGAAATCGCTCGTTCTCAGTCATGTATTTTGAATATCTACCCATAAATGACAACCAACTAAAGCAGGAACAATGAAAAACACTGATGTAAAGTTACAATAAAAAGATAAAGTGTAGTAAAAATTGTATGTAACTATTTATTTATTTGAGGGAGGCTTTCAACATACAAGATGTGTAACTTACAGATAAGTATGTAAACCTGCAATTTGACCTCTTATTTATTTCATCATGAAGAACTAGGATATGAATGTTATGAAAATGAGCCACTGAGAATTTTAGTGAAAATCTGATAAATTTCAAATATCAAAATATTAAGAGATTTTTATACTATATCAAGCATTTTAACTGATATACTAAAATATACTTTTAAATTATATAAAAGTCATAGATATTTCTTAAATAATCAATTTTAAAGTATGTATTAATTATCAAAGAAAAATATGAAATAGAGTTAACAATATTGTAATAATGTTATAGGTGACAGATGATAACTACACTTATTGTGGTGAAAATAAAGTATAAAGCCATCAAATCACTGTTATACACTTGAAACTAACAACATTATACACCAACTATACTGTAGTTTTTTTTTAAAGTGAAATTCTTATATTTTTATTTAATTATAAATTAATTTTACTATACTTTTATAATAATCAAAATAAAATGTCTTTATTCAAAGTTGTCATTTTACACTAAAATTTATTAAATGAGCTATTATTTATAGGTATTACAGACACCATAACATAATAAAAATGGTAAAAAAAAAAAAAGTAGAATATTATTGAAGCATGCTGACCTAAGAAACAGTTCAGGATCACCTCATTTTTCAATTTGTCCTCTATCTTCAATCCTTTTGCACCTCCCCCCCAAGTCAACTGTACCCAATTAGTTGCTTTTTCACACAAATGTCAAGTTCCTTAGCTCTGTGTCTTGGAATGGCCTCTTTGATCTTTTGGAAAAGCCCTTCTCTGCTGACTCTCCCTTATTGTAAACAATGTCATTCAAGATTCTGTACATAAAAACAGACACATAGATCAATGGAACAGAATAGAGACCCTACAAATAAACCCATACATACACAGTTAACTGGTTTTCAACAAAGGTGCCAAGAATACATAATAGGAAAGGATAATCTCTTCAGTAAATGGTGTTGGAAAACCGGATACCCACATGCAAAAGAATAAAACCGGACCCCTATCTTAACTATAAATAAAATCAACTCAGAGATTAAAGTCTTAAACATAACACCTGAAACTGTAAAACCAGAAGAAAACAGAAGGAAAGCTCCTGATGTTGGTCATGGCAATACTTTTTGGAATATAACATCTAAAGCACAAACAACAAAAGAAAAAACAAACAAGTGAGACTACATCAAACTAAAGTTTCTGCACAGCAAAAGAAACCATCAACAAAATGAAAGGCAACCTTTGGAATGGAAGAAAACATCTGCAAACTATAGATGAGATAATATCCAAAATATGTATGGAACTCTTAGAACTCAATAGCAAAGAAAAACCAAAATAGTCAGTGGAAAAAAAAAAAAAAAAACAGGCAAAGGACCTGAAAAGCATTTTTCTAAAGACAAATGGCAGCAGGCATTAGAAAAGATGCTCCACATCACTAATCATGAAGAAATGCAAATCAAAACCACAATGAGATCACCTCATATCTGTTAAGATGGCTGTAATAAAAAAGTCAAAAGGTAAGTGTTGGAAAGGATGTGGAGAAAAGATACCCTCTGTACACTGTTGGTGAGATAGTCATTATGGAAAATGGAATAGAGTGTTGTTAAAAATTTTAAAACAGGGGCACTGGGTGATTCAGTTGGTTAAACCCCTACCTTTGGCTTTGGTCATGATCCCGGGGTCCTGGGATCCAGCCCCACATCACGCTCCCTGCTCAGTAGGAAGCCTGCTTCTCCCTCTGCCTCTGCCTTTCCCCTGCTTGTGCTCTCCCTCTCTGTTCAATAAATAAATAAAATCTTTAAAAAATTAAAAACAGAATTACCATATCATCCAGTAATTGCCCTTCTGGGTATACAATCCAAGAAAATAAAATCACTGTCTTGAAGAGATGTTGACACCCCCCCCCCCCCCCCCGCTCACTGCAGCATCATTCACAATGACCAAGATATAGAAAGAGCTTAAATGTCTGTCAATGGGTAAATGGATAAAGAAGATGTTGGTTTAAAAAATGCTGGAATATATAAACAATGGAATATTACTCAGCTTTAAGAAAGAAGATCCACCAGTTGTGATGACATGGATGAACTTGGAGGACATTATGCTAAGTAAAGTAAACCAGGCAAATAACTGCATAATCCCACTTACATGTGTGTGAGGGGAACTGAACACATAGTAGCAATCAAGTAAAACAATGGCTACCAAAGGCTGGGGTATGGGGGAAAGGGGAGATTAAAAAAAAAGAAAAAGAAAGATACTTTCTGGCAGAAAACTATAAACTTAGGTGTGTATTTTATGATAAACATTGTATTCAATGCTACAAATGACAGATTGTTGAAAATGTCTTGAAATGACTGACCTTGTAAGTCACACTACTTCCCTAGACAAATTGAATTCTAAGCTCCCTCTCTGCTTCCATATAGGAAAACAAACAAACAAAAACAAAAACAAAAAAACAGTAAAAAAGGAGCCTCTGTTAATTGCAAACTCCTCATGAAAAACAGTTTTCAAACCCACAGATAATCATGGCAATAACACAGTATTTGAGGTGTTACTGATGGTTTTCAGGAGCTGCCAGGGGAAATGGGGATGGGGAATGAGAAGTTACTTTTCTATGGATACAAAGCTTCAGTTTTGTAAGGTGAAAATTTCTGGGTAAGTGTTTTGACAGTTGCACATAATGTGAATGCGCTTAATACCACCGACCTTAAAAATGGTTAATATAAAAAAAGAACAACAAAAAAAAGGCTAATATAGTTTTGCTATATATATCTTACCCCACCCCCCCACACACACACACACAATCTACGCAAGCATTATCTCCTGTGAAAAGTCTCTGTTGATTGCTCCATGCAGAGTAAGTCACACCAGCCTTCCTCATCTTTTAGGAAATCCTGTGCATTTGTTTTTAAAGATTTTATTTATTTATTCATGAGACAGAGAGAGAGAGAGAGAGAGAGAGGCAGAGACACAGACAGAGAAGAAGCAGGCTCCATGCAGGGAACCCGACGAGGGACTCGATCTCGGGTCTCCAGGATCACACCCTGGGCCGAAGGCAGTGCTAAACCACTGAGCCACCCTGGGCTGCCCCTGTGCATTTTTCTACTAGAAAATAGTTACCATAGTTAATTATAATAACTAGTTTAATATTTCTCCATACTGTGCTCAAGAAATCTGAGCTTCTTAATCAGAGACGCTATTTCCATCTGCTTCTAGAATACAACCTGAAGATGTAAGGCCTCTTGCTTGTACTTGCCATACAACAGCAGATGTGAAAAGTCACAACTCCCTTGAGCTTCACATCAACGAATTCCTCTTGACCTTCTCATCTTATATCGCCCGATCTAGACGCTTGCCTTTTATGTTCCCATCCTAACTGGTCTTTGATAAATTACTTCTCTCTGTACCTCAGTTTCCTCATTGATAAAAAAGGGCCCAGTAATAGTACCTACCTCCCAGGACTGGAAGGAAAGGTAGTGTGTATAACCATGCAGAAGCTTAGACGTCCTTTCCCCTTTTTGCTCTATGTCAATTTATTACCAGGACCAGCCACTCACCGGGGCAGCGCAGGCCATGCACACTGTCAGGTGCTGCGGCCCTTAGGCTGGCTATGCCCAGGCACACTCTCAGTGACGGCCCCTGAACACAACTGGCTCACCTGCCCTTCCTCTCCCACCATTCTTCTTCTTGACTTAAAAGGGGGGCAAGATGGTTCATCTTTTTAATGCCAATGTGAATCACAGTTTCTGGAATTCAATTAGTGTTTGCTCAGTAAACGTGGGATGAATGATTAAATGACTTGACCGGCACTGCTTAAAGGTGCTCCGACACTGCTGATAAGCACTAATGAAATAACACAACTGTGTGGCACTTCACAGTTTTTAAAAACACTTTGACAAACCATATTCCATTACAATAACATGGTAAAAGGAAACTTTGAGGATTATCAGAACTTTACCAAGGAGAAAACTGTTGCTCCAAGGGATCGAAATAATTGCCCATGACCACAAAAAGGCCAAAACCAACCACCCGACCTAATTTGTTTGCGTGGTGCCTGGGAAAAGGGTTTTTACTTCCTTAAACTATTTGTAGGTTTTCCCACGATTTCAATAAATTAGCCAAATCTGGGTTAAATATAATTGCCTGAAGAGTTTTTCCTGAAAGTTGTTCATGCACCAGAACCATAATGAAAAGTGATTGCACGACTTTAGTGACTAAGAGATGGAAAATATGACTATTCTGTTTTTGGAAAAAGAGACCGAAGCTGCTTGTCAATTGCTGCACAGCTCAAATAGTACAACGTTTGTTATTTTAATTACACAGTCTCTAGATTGAGTTTCTTCCTATAGAGTCTACCTCCATAATACAGAAGGAGATAAATTTTAAAACAAACAGTATGATAATCACCAACACTTATTTCCCCTTAATACTGTGAAATTCTTGGCAACATTTTTTTTTTGTATAATTGTCATCTCCAAAGTTGTGTATCTACATTTAGAAATGACAGGGTTTAGCCCCTCATGCTTGTTAGGAAAATCAATGAAAATCCATTTTATATCTTATATGGAAGTTTCAGTGTGTTGTAGAGTTCTAGTATTCGTTTTGCCAATAACTGCTAAATGACCATGGACAGGTCAGTCTTTTGATATTTTTCAGTCTCATTTCACTCAAATCAAAATTACTGAGTTTTGCTTGCGATTTCTGGTTTCCATCTACCTCCAAATTCCTATTCTATATACCCAATTGCCCAAATAAATCAATACAAATATAAATAATACAAAGAAAATGCAGCATTACATTAAGAAATCAAAACATCAGTTATAGCCATTTTTCCATGATCAAAGTATCAAAAAAGTCAAATTTTTAAAAACTTATCACTTGAAAGTAAATTAAGTTAAAATTTTATTATATTAATATTAAAAATGTTAATTGAATAAAAACATTTGGACTCAGAGAGCAAACTTTTGTAATAAAAATATAAATTCTTTTCCCACTTAGCACTTTTATGTTATAGAGAATAAAACACATCTCTGAAATAATATATAGATATACCATGTATCTGAGAATACAGAAGGAAACATAATACTTGAGTGGAAGCAGTCTGTCATTAGATCTATGTTCAAGGTCAACATGTAATTTTTGTAGTAGGTCAATTACTATGCTTTCAGTTTATCTTTCTTGTTCTGTTTTCTTTCTCCTTTCAGCTTTATTGAGGTACAACTGACAAAATTGTAGTATATATAAAACGTATAATGTATAATTTTTGTTTGTGAAAAGATTACTCCCATCTGGTTAACGCATCCATCACCTCATGTATTTTTTACGAAAATATCTAAGTTCTGCTCTCAGCAAATTTCAATAATGAAATTCACTCTTAGCCACCACAGTCACCATGTCACACATTAGATCTTCATGCCTAATTCATCTTCTGGCTAACAGCTCTCCCCAACCTCTTTCACCAACCTCTTCCAATTTTCCCACCTTCCCACCTTCGGCAACAACTTTTCTTCACTCTGTTTCTTTAGGTTTTCTACTAAGATTCCATATATAAGCAATTCTATGCACTATTTATCTTTCTCTAGCCAGCTTCTTTCATTTAGCATAATGCCCTCAAAGTCTATCTACGTTGTTTCAAATGGCTAGATTTCCTTCTGTCTCATGGCTGAATAATATCACATGTAGATAGATACCTCATCTTTGTTATCTATTCATCTGTTGACAGACACTTGGGTTGTTTTCATTTCTTGACTGTGTGACTAATGCTACAATGGACAGGGAATGTAGACATTTCTCTGATATCCTGTTCTCATTTCCTTCAGGCAAATTCCCACAAGTGGGACTGCTGCATCAGATAGTAGTTCTACTTTCAATTTTTTTGAGGAATTTCTACACTGATTCCACACTGACTATACCAATGTCATTCCTACGGTTTCAAACGTTTCCTTTTCTCCATATTCTTGTGAACACTTGTTATCTCGTCTTTTTGGTGATGGTCATTATAACAGGTGTGAGGCGATAGCTCACTGTGGTTTTCATTTGCACTACCATGATGATTAGTGATTTAGAGCATCACTTGTTAGCCATTTATACTTCCACTCTGGACAAATGCTTCTTCAGTTCCTGTTGTCAATGTATAAAAATGCATCCGGGGACACCTGGCTGGCTCAGTCAGTTAAGTGTCTATCTTTTGGTTCAGGTCATGATCTCAAGGTCCTGGGATCAAGCCCCATATTGGACTCCCACTTGGTAGGAGTCTCCTTCTCCCTTTCCCTCTGCCCCTCCCCACCATTTATGCCCTCTCTCACTCTCTTTCTCATATAAATAAGCAAATTCCCTTAAAAAATAAAAATAATATAAAAATGCATCTGAGTTTTGCATATTGGTTTTGTATCCTATGATTTTACTGTATTTGTTTAGTAGTTCTAACAATTTTTGGTGGGGTCTTTAAACTTTTCTATATATAATACCATGTAATCTGCAAATTAAGATAATTTTACTCCTTCTTTTCTGATTTTAATGTCTTTTTCTTCTTGACTAACTGCTCTGACTAGAATTTCCACTACTATTTTGAATACAATGGCGAGAGTGGGCATCCTTGTCTTGCTTCTGATCTTAAAGGAACAGAGATATCAACTTTTCACCATTGAGTATAATGTTAGCTGTGGGCTTATCATATATGGTATTTGCTATGGTGAGATATGCTCCCTCTATACCCAATTTGTTCAGAGTTTTTATCACAGATGGATGTTGACTTTTTGTCAAGTACTTTTTCTGCATCTATCGAGATGATCAATTTGATTTTTATCCTTTACTTTTTAATGTGCATCATATTAATTAAATTCTAAATGTTGAACCATCTTTATATCTCTGGAATAAATCCCTCTTGATCATGGTGAATGTTCTTTTAAATGTACTGCTGAATTTATTTTGCTAATATTTTGTTAAGAATTTTTGCATCTGGGCAGCCTGGTGGCTCAGCAGTTTAGTGCCTGCCTTCAGCCCAGGGCTTGATCCTGGAGACCTGGATGGAGTCCCACATCGGGCTCCCTACATGGAGCCTGCTTCTCCCTCTGCCTGCGTCTCTGCCCCCACCCCCCTCTCTTTCTGTGTCTCTCACGAATAAATAAATGAAATCTTTTTTTTTTTTAAAGAATTTTTGCATCTATGTTCACCAGAAATATTGGCTTCTTTCCTTATAGTGTCCTTGTCTGGTTTTGGCATCAGGGTAGTACTGGCCTCATAAATTGAGTTTGGAAGTATTCCCTCCTATTTTTTTTCAGATGAGTTTGAGAAAGACTGTTATTCTTTAATAAATATTTGTAGAATTCACCAGTGAAGCCATTTGGTCCTGGACTTTTCTCTGTTGGGAGGTTTTTGATTACTGAATTCGGTTTCCTTGATAGCAACTGCTCTGTTCAGAATTTCTATTTCTTTATGATTCAGCATAGGTTTAGTGTGTTATTTATAGCATGTATTTTGAGATTTTCCAGGTATATTTCTGTTATCAATTTCTAGGTTGATACCATTGTCTAAACAGAAATTGTATGATTTCTATTCTTTTAAATTTTTCAAAGTATGTCATGGTCCAGAATTGGGTCTATCTTGCTGAATATCCCATGTGGGGCTGAAAATATATACTCTGCTGCTGTTGGATGAAGCACTCTACTGATGTCACATGTATCTAGTTGATTGATAGTTCTGTTGAGTTCAGCTACGTCCTTACTGACTTTCTGCCCACTGCACCTGTCCATTCCTGATAGAGGTATACTGAAGACTCCAGCTATGGTAGTACACTCACCTATTTCTCCCAGCAGTTGCATCAGTTTTTGCCTTACGAAGTTTGATGCTCTGTTGGTAGGCACGTACATGTTCAGGATTTCTTGGACAGAGTTTCTTGGAGAACTGATCCCCTTATCATAATGTAATGCTCTTCTTTATCCCTAACTTCCTTTTCTGTGAAGTCCGTTCTGTCAAGTTGGCATAGCTATTCATATTTTTTGTATTAATGTTAGAATGGTATCTTTTTCTCCATTCATTTACTTTTAGTCCATTGTTTTTTTTTATATTCAAAGTGGTTTTCTTGAAGAGGACATATGGTTGTTCTTGTTTTTTGATCCACTGCAGCAATCTCTTTTAGCTGCTCCATTTAGATGACTGATATTCAAGATGATCATTGATTTAGTCAGACTAATATCAAATGCTCATTACTGTCTTCTATTTGTTGCTCTGGCTCTTTGTTCCGATTTTTGTCTTTACTCTTTTTCTATCGTGATTTTTTATATATGTTTTTTTTTTATTGGAGTTCGATTTGCCAACATATAGTATAACACCCAGTGCTTATCCCATCAAGTGCTCCCCTCAATGCCCATCACCCAGTTACCCCATGCCCCAGCCCACCCTCCTCTTCCACTACCTCTTATTCATTTCCCAGAGTTAAGATTTTCTCATGTTTTGTCACCCTCTCTGTTTTTTCCCCACTCATTTTCTACTGTAATTTTAATTAAGCTTGTTTTCATCATTCCATTTTCTCTCTTTTATTAGTTATCAGTTACTTTTCTTTTACTTTTCTTAGTGGTTGCCCTTGAGTTTGAAATATATATCCACAACTAATGCAAGTCCACTTTCAAATTAAACTGTATCTCTTTGTAGTAAAATACCCTATAATTTTAATAATTTTTAAGTTTTTATTTTACCTTCACTTATTCCTTCTTTGGTTCTTTACATTACTTTACGTAAATCCAAGTTTCTCATGTATAGTATTTTTCTTCTTTTTAAAGAACTTCTTTTAAAATTTCTTGCAAGGCAGGTTTACTGACAACAAATTCAATTTTTGTCTGAGAATGTCTTTTTCTTTCACCTTTAAAGAATAATTTAAAAAAGAAGAAAATTTCACAGGGTACAAAATTTTAAGTTGGTGGTGTTTTTCTTTTAACACTTTAAATATTTCATCCTGCTCTCATTTATTCTGAGAAAAAGACAGATATAACTCTTATCTTTGCTCCATTAGGGTGAGTTATTTTTTTGCCTCTGGATTCTTGCAGATTATTTCTTTCTCTTAGGTTTTCTATAGTTTGAAAGTAATAGGTCTCAGCACTGTTGTTGTTGTTTTGTTATTATTATTTTAGCATTTATCCTACATGGTATTCTTCAAGCTTCCTGGATCTACAGCTTGATATCTGACATTAATTTGGAGGAAATTCTTATACACTATTACTCCAGAAATTCCATCTGTTCCTTTCTCTCTTCTCTTTATGGCATTCTCATTATGGGTATGTCACACCTTTTGTAGTTGTTCCATGGTTCTTAGATATTTTTTTTTCAGGATTCTATTGATAGAGCCTCTAGTTCAGAGATGTCTTCTTCTGTGTCCAGTCTAATAACAAGCCCTTTAAAGGCATTCTTTATCTTGTTTTTGTTATTGTTTTTCTCTAGCATATCTTTTTTCTCATTCTTAGATTTTCCACCTCCCTGCTTATATTGCCTATTTATTCTTGAACAATATATAATTAATCCATTAGAAGCTCTAGCATATTGGGTGCCTGGGTGGCTCAGTGGTTGAGCATCTGCCTTTGGCTCAAGTCCTGGAATTGAGTCCCATATCGGGTTATCTTTGGGGAGCCTGCTTCTCCCTCTGCCTGTGTCTCTGCCTCTCTCTGTGTGTCTTTCGTGAATAAATAAATAAAATATTTTTAAAAACCCTTTAGTGGGCAGCCCGGGTAGCTCAGCAGTTTAGCGCCACCTTCAGCCCAGAGCCTGACCCTGGAGACCACCCGGGATTGAGTCCCACGTCGGGCTCCCTTCATGGAGCCTGCTTCTCCCTCTGCCTGTGTCTCTCATGAATAAATAAATAAAATCTTAAAAAAAAAAAAAAAAAAAAACTTTAGTATAGGGAAGCCCAGGTGGCTCAGTGGTTTGAGTGCCTGCCTTCGGCCCAGCGCCTGATGTGGAGGCCCCGGGATCAAGTCACACATTGGGCTCCCTGTATGAAGCCTGCTTCTCCCTCTGCCTGTGTCTCTGCCTCTCTCTCTCTCTCTCATGAACAAATAAAATCTTAAAAAAAACCCTTTAGGTATGTTAATCATAATTATTTTAAATTCTTGATTTGAATTTAAGAAACAAAACTGATGAACATAGAGAAGGAGAAAAAGAGAGGCAAACCATAAAATGTAGTTTTTAGAGAACAAATTGATGGTTGTTGGAGTGGGGGGATCAGTTACATGGGTGACGGGTATTGAGGAGGGCACTTGTGATAAACACTGCGTGTTGTATGTAAGTCATGAATCACTAAATTCTACTCCTGATACTAATATCACACTGTATGTTAACTGGAATTTAAGTAAAAACTTGAAAGAAAAAAATCTTGATTTAGTAATTCCAACCATATCTGCTTCTGATGTTTGCTATGTCTCTTCAAATTGTGTTTTTTGCCTTTTGGTATACCTCATAATTTTTTTTCTTGATAGCTAGACATGATGTACCTAGCACTGGTTCCCGTGGTTGTTTCTGTTTGTGATTCTCTGCTCTGAGGCTGCTCTGAGAAGCCTATTTCTCCTATCTTGGAGGCAGCAACTTGCTCTGTATCCATCCCCTCTCTTATAGATCCAAAAGGAGTTCATTTTTCAGTCTGTTTAGCTTTTTATATATTGTTAGGACTCAGTGACTTATTACAATCTCCTTAAATGTGAAACTGAATAGTTTTTCTTTTTATTCCTAATTTTTCAGTTTCATTTTTTTCTGATTGAAGCACTAATGACAAACTAAAGCTTCATGTAGCATTAATTTTAAAAAACCCCACCCATTCTATATTAGAATTTAAAATAGGGAAATAACTAGTTTGTCAGCTTTAAGATCATGGTAAAAAGCAGTCAGTGTGCCTTATATCATGCTAACATGGTATCAGTAGGGTAAGAATACATGAATGTGTTGCTCACAAAATAATGTAGCCTTTGGCTATTTATCAGTAAATCAATACATATATCAACATATAATGCTGACTGCTACTGGGCCATAATTAACTTAATATCTTCTTTTTTTATTCTTGAACATCCCTATAAAATATAACTTTTTAATAATGAAAAAATTTCTTTACATCACTCACTGAAATAACTAAAAATATTTCTGAAGTGGCTATAATAGCTAATAAAAGCTAACCGCTGATATCAAGCAGCCAATATTTATTAAGAGTCTACTACATGCTTAATGAGTCTTCACAAGAGCAGGAAGAAAGATGTTCAAAATTCGTTACATTTCAGATATTTTTCCAAAATCCCCCAACATGATTTTGATGTACAATCAGGCTTAAGAACCTCTAATAAAGTACAAACCACTCGGCACATCATTCAAGACTCTTCATGTCCAGACTCCTATTTTTCTCCCTTTGTCTCCTGCCTCATTCTTTTTCATAATATCTACCTATTCCTGTTTACTGGCCCCCCACAAAATACTATCATATGTATTCTCCATGCTCTTGTACTTGTTACTTACTCTCTGGAATGACTGAAGTCACTAATCACCTGATGAATAGCAACTAATATTTCAATACTCAGCTTGAGCTTCACTGCTCATATAAAGTTCTTCTTAATGCCTGAAAGTAGATGTGACTATCTCTTCCTTTGAAGCAACTGGTAACCTGCACATATTTCCATCACCAAATCCACAGCAAGTTGTCTCCACCTATTTGTCTCCTCCTATTAGTAAAATCACAAAGAACTAAATTTACTGATAGTAATCTTGATATAGGGGCACTAGTAATAACTTTGTGTGTGTTATTTCAAAGGTAATGATATAGATTTGATTACAAAATATCCAGATTATTAGCTTGTGACCTTGACCAAATTCCTCACTCAGTTTCTTCAGATGTTGAATGTGAATAAACAAAATGGCCTACTTCCTAATCCAGATGAGGGGATGGTATGAAATAATGCCCTCAAGTCCTTAAAACATGCTAATAACTTGATTTATATTAGCTATTATATATTTGTGATTGTGTAACCAGGGGCAACTATAAATTCTCAAAACTGATCAGGTGTTCTTTTTGCTATTTTATAAATGATTAAAGCAAGGCCAAATTATTAGGCCAGTTTCAAAGAAACTAATATTTTTAAAGGTTGTTGGGAAGAGGGGCAGAGGGAGAGATAGAGATTCTTAAACAGGCTCCATGCCCAATGTGGAGCCCAGTACAAGGCTCAATCTCATAACTCTGAGATCATGACCTGAGCAGTAATTACAAGTTGGATACTTAACTGACAGCCACTCGGGTGCCCCCCAACCCAAGAAACTAATTCTTAATAAAACATAGGACTGGGATTCGATCTCAGGCTTATTTGATTGTACAACTCTGAACAAAGTAAAAAATAAATATAAGGAGATACAAATCAAGCACCTCACTGACCAAATTTGAATAATAGGCTATCTCTGCTCTATACATTACCATTTCCTCTACTAAATACAAGCAAAAAACTCACCTTATCTCATCTTTAATCTCTCAAAATTGGAAGGCATAAAATATCAAGTTTTATAGACCTTTATCTTTCTATTCTTGGCAACTCATAGTATTTGGATATATTGAGCATTTCATTATTGCTTCTACGATTTCAGAGTTGAGGTATCAATGCACCTTCTAAGTACTTCCTACTTCTTTCTCACTTTGCCTTTCATTGCATTTATTTCTGAACAGAAGAAACCTAGGTTATGCATGACTTTTCCTTTATTCCACAGCTGTCAGTTTTAATTAGAAAAAGTTATGGGCAGAAGGCCATGCATATTCTCCATTATGGTTTGTAGAATAAGAATCATATTTTTCTTCTACATTTTTTCCTGTTTAATTCACTAGTAATCATGCTGGGCTTATGCAAAAGTCATACTCCACGTGAGCTGAGATATATATAAACAATTATCAGCCAAACAGCAACAACCGAGATCTTCTTGAAGCTTTTCTCTCTCTCCCTAGGCATTTAGTAAGGGGGATATTTTTCTATGTATTTAAATAAGCTTAATTTATATAAATTTATAATTTATAATGAAATTCTCAAATCATGTTCTTTTCCAACCATATTTAGTCAGTTATTCTGTTTCTTTTTTGATATCAGTTTTAAAGGAAAATAGCACTTTAGTCAGTACTCGATAGTAGTCATCAAACATCCTTGCAAAGAGGCACATTAAGCTCCAAAAAAATACTACCAGTTCTTTTAGTCTAGCTTTCTTAGTCTCGATCTCTTTCACTTGCTAAGAGATGATATATTCAATTCTCTTAAGAAAATATAGTATGTTGATGAAGAATGCAAACTATGGAGCCATGGTGTCTAAACCCAAATCCTTTACTCTGTTAGTTTCCTGGGGCTACCAGAACAAAGTGTCACAAACTGGGTAGCTTAGAATTACAGAAACGTATTGTCTTAATTCTGGAAACTAGAATTCTGAAATGGAGAAGTCAGCAAGGTTGGTTCCTTGGGAGAGCTTCCAGAAAGCATCTGTTTCATGGTCCTTTCCCAGCTTCTAGTAATTTTCTGGTAACCTGTGGTGTCCCTTGACTTGTAGATGTGTAACTCCAATATCTGCCTTCATTTTTACATAGTCTCTCCCTGTGTACATGTCCATATCCAAATTTTCTCTTTTTTATTTAGACAAAAGTTACATTGGATTAGGGAGCCCACCCTACACCAGTGTGACCTCATTTTAACTGCTTATGTCTGCAAGAATCCTATTTCCAAAAGAAAGGTCATATTCTGAGGCTCTAGGGATTAAGACTTAAACATATGAATTTAGGGCGGGGAGGGGGACACATATGAACCATTAACACTCTGTAACTAACACCCATTAACACTTTGCTAAGTTACCTAACCTCTTCTTTGTCCTGATTTTCTTACCTGTAAAATGGGGATGTTAATGATAATGTCTACTTTATGGATTGTTGTAAGGATTACATAACTATGTTACTCAGTATGGTCCTAGCAAGGAGGGAGCACTCAAAAATTCAGTTTATACCACTGAGCAGCTATTTCTGAGAAAACGGTTTATAGAAAAGTAATTGTTTTTTTAAATCAAACACTGACAGTTTTAAAATCCAAGCTCAGGGCAGCCTGGGTGGCTCAGTGCTTTAGCTCTGCCTTTGGCCCAGGGCCTGATCCTAGAGACCCAGGATCGAGTCCCACGTCAGGCTCCCTGCATGGAGCCTTCTTCTCCTTCTGCCTGTGTCTCTGCCTCTCTCTCTCTCTCTCTCCCTCTGTGTCTCTCATGAATAAATAAATAAAATCCTTTAAAAAAATAAAATCCAAGCTCCTTAAATGTTATTTAAAAATACAAGGCTTAGAAACTGTTTTGTTCTACAGTTTAGAAATGAGCTTAAAGTACAACAGTTGAAAAAAAAAAAAAAAGTACAACAGTTGTATGTGGAAGTTGGATCAATATTTTGTATTATAAATTTTCTCATGTTAATTAGGCCAATGGTAATGACCAAAATATTGTACAATATTTTAATGCACTGAAAGTTTGGACATCGGCACCAAGCCATTGACTAAAAAATCAAATTTCTTGAAAAGCAAAGGTTGGTTCAGGTCACCTGTACATTTCTTGGTCTTCCATACTGCAGAATGAGAGTTTTCATAACAAGGGATGTTTTGAATTGTACTTAGGTAAAAGCAAATATATACTATCCTTTTGGGAGATTGGCTTCATGATTCTATTAAAATATTCCCCCTAAATTAGTAATATTCTATGGAGGGTAATAGCAAAAATGATGCCTAATTTCCTTGGTCTGAACCTGGAAACTCTATATAGACTCTAATTATACAAACTTGTATTTTTACTCCATATTTGAGTTTTTAGCATAAGGGCTAAAATTCTTTTAAAAAGTTACTTGGATAATTACATTACATGATCAATGATCAGACATATACTGCATGTCTGACTGGATACTATGTGGGAAAGTAATTTCTTAAAAATGCTGTCCCTAAAAGAAGTGGAACGGATAATGGATAGTGTCCAGTCATGTTAAGGTTGTCAATCAAGGGGTTCTATTCTTACAATGATGCTGGTTCATGACATTATCTATGCCAATCAGACTCACTCTTGCAGAGATAAGTTTTTAGTTGAGTAATAAAATTATAGGAGGAAAAGGGCTGAAATCAATTCAGCCCAAGGAGGCTAATAATTCCTGACGCCTAGATTCCAGGTGCTACCTTGGTTCCCAACTTCTTCTAAAGTCTGTTCTCCAGGATTCTCTGATTCTGTGGATTATACAATATCTTTACCCCTTTTCTGTTTATTTTAGCTAGCTTTAATTCTTACTGCTTGCAAACAATGAACTAGAACCGATACAAATGGGAATCTCTAAGTTGGGGTTTCTCAAACCCTTTCCATCTGAATTTTGTAGAGTGCTTCTTAAAAATGAATTCAAACACTAAATCCAATTCTTTGGTAGTGGGCTCAGCAATCTGTCACTTAACAAGTTCTGCAGCAACTCTTACAGATCCTATGACTCAATAGCTGCTATGCTAGATCTGATTTGACATAAAATCAAAAGTAACCTATGTGGAGGAGCATGAGGAACTGAAGACTTAAACTATACAGCTTCTCATTTGGTACTTGAGCTGTCATCATTGCTCATTAATCAAGACTGCTTATACAGACAGCCTACACATATCAAGACAAATTAGTAAGCAAACAGGTGAGAAGTAAATATAAATAATAAACAAAAAGCAATAAAAATATATAAAGAAAATGAGAGCAAAAATAACATCACTTAGTCATACTATTAACATATATATATATATATATATATATATATATATATATATATATAAAGTTCTATAATCCAAGGACTTTTTTTTTAAGTAGGCTCCATGTCTAATGTGGGGCTTGAATTCAGGACCCTGAGATTAAGAGTCACATGCTATATTGAATCAGCCAGGCCCCCATAAAGACTTTTTTTCCAAATAATTCTTCTATTCTTTTAAAACAGATTATCATTATTTCATAAGATATATAGGTTCAGTGATTTTAAACACTTTCAAGACATTAATATTAAGAAACATTATTTAAATTTAGTATCTTTGAATTTTTAATTTTTTCCCATTTAGAAAGTACACTGATCTAACAGGCTTAAGATCTGCTTTCTTTTTCCTTTGTGGTTACTAATTTGGTCTATCAGCTTTGCTAAGTAATTTAACATCCATATAAATTCCATTAGTAAAATAAGTGCAGTAATTTATGCTGCTTACTCACCTTAGAGAGGTGGAATAAAAAAGATAAAGCAGTAGAATTAAATTAATATACATAGTTGAAAAGCATTTGGTCTTTTTCTTTATTTTTCCTAGTATGTGAAATCCTCCATCAACTGGAGATACATTTTTATATGTGCATTAGTGGGAGAGACTGCTGAGTGTAAAACATGTTGGAGTTTTTTTTCAGAGAAATATCCTCTTTAAGCACAAAGATGCTATCCATTTATTCTGGACTTAAATTAGAACTGATTTTCCTAATAACTACAGGCTCAAGCAGGTTATATTTGGAGTACTTAATGTAATATGACCTGAAATACAGTCAAAAAGATAAAAATGTACACGCATTTTAAATTTATAGTTCTTTTCATTATAGCACTAAAATGAGATACTTGGAGTTATGTGAACCATTGCACGCTAAGTGGAAAAAAAGTTGATAGAGCAAATAGCATAGTGTTTCAGACTGTGTGTGTATGTAGACAGAGTGGAAATAACTGCTAACAGGTTATAAGAGCTACAGTAATAGCTAAGTAAGCTATTTTTGAGCTTTTACACAAAATATAGTAACTCAAGCTTAACGTGTATTTATTTCAAATATACTCCATTTCCTATATATGATAGTCATAAGCATTTAATATAAGATTTCTTTTTTTTTTAAGATTTATTTATTTTAGAGAGAGCATGTAGGGGGAGGGGCAGAGGAAGAAAATCTTCAAGCGGACTCCCCACTGAGCATGGAGCCCCAGGCAGAGCCTAATCTCATGACCCTGAGATCAGGACCTGAGCCAAACCAAGAGTCAGATGCTCAACCATCTCAGCCACCCAGGTGCCCATCAATACAGGATTTCAATCATCAAATCAGCATGTTGAAAAGAATAAGGGGACAGGAAACAGACACTATTTCTATTTCCCCATGAAATTAGAAGGTAGCTCCCACACTGCTATGGATTGCCATATACTTAGTTTTAAGAAGAAATTCACATTAATTGCCAACATGCTCAAAAATTATCAACAGTTTCCAAGAACAAGAGAGCAAGTAAATGACCACAATCTCTTTGAGTACATCTGAACAACACATACTCCTTCTAATCCAGCTATTTCTATCAGGGCTTTATTGGAAAGGGAGCATCACACAGTTCGTGAGAGCACAGATTATTGACAGGAATCAAACTTCCTGGAGTAAAAGGAAGTAACTGTATTTAACTGTATTCCTTTCTTTTTGCACTGTGTGGGCTCCTTTTTCCCTTCATAATTTATTCTGCCCAAAGTGAAAGCAATGATTCCACCCCTCCATCAAATGTTTTAAAAAAGGAACATGTAAAACTTTTAAGCAACAGTATTCTTGATAAACAAATGACACTTATTAGCCTAAGAGAAAGTGGTCTGCATGCCACAGGGTGCCCTCTTTTACAACCATTATAAAGTTGGGCTGTTTGTAATAACTTGCAACCTCCAAAACACAGCCAAAAATATAATCTGAATCTGAATCTTTGCTTGAGATCTTGCAGGGATATATCTCCTGACCCTGGTCATCCCAGTTTGTATGAATAACTTTTTTTTTTTTTTTACAAGTTCTCCAAATCTAGAGATGGTGTAATTCAAAATATACCCTTGCTAGAGAGCCATTTGTCAGTGATAGCATGTGATCCAATTAATCCTCTGGTCGCTAAAAATCAGAAGGATGTAAAGTCAGCTCTTGGTCGGGTATCAGGCAGCAAGGAGAGAAGAGGATTGGTGGCTGTCACTGCGAAATTTGTTTGAAAGCTCAGCATGATGGAGCTAGAGGAGCATTAGGAAATGATACACGGCTTATCATCCAGGAAAGGAGGGGATGGAGGCATAGAGAGCTCTGTCCCTTCAGCTTTGCTAAGACAGTCCCCCCATTTTCACTTGGCAAGAAGCCACAACCAAACCCCTGACTTCCCGGCCCATTCCCACGAGCAGAGAACAGGCAGCCAATCTACTGTGTGCATTCACAAAAGGGGTCGAAAGCCTGTAAAACAAGATTCCCTACTGTTAAAGTTACCGCCTTCCCTTTCACTTCCCTAAAATCCATTTCTTATACATTTGTGTATTTCCTGATAAGGGAAACCGCACACATAGTGAACGCACAGGAAGTGTTGTTTCTTTTCTTTCTTAAATTCTTTGCCCTCCATAAATTGTCTGTGGGGATGCTGTCTGTTAGATGGATCCGTGCTGCCTCCTCTGAAGGGATTAGAGACTCCTTTTAGGGCTAAATGAGAAGAAAATACCTGACCAGGCTGCTGTTCTTAACCACCGACAGGGACAGGGCCAAGTCCCCAGGGAACCCCATTCAGCCCAATAGCTAAACCTTCTATCTTCCGGAATTTATTTTTGGGGGTAGGGTGGTAACCCACCTGTCCTGCTCTCTTCAGAGAATTTTTACTTATAGTTTCTATTCTCTCTTTTCTGGAGTATAACAGATCGTGATAAAACTGGACAGTTGAAGGCGGGGGAGGGGGAATCCGTTCACATCTCAGTCATGCAAACTTCAGATTGAGGGCCATCACCATCATTTTTTTTCACCATCATTTTTAAACTGTCCTCCTGGCTACTCTAAACGGACCCCAGAATCTCCATCAGACTGTTTCTCTTGCAAGTCTTCTCTGGTTCTCCTACCACCTTTCCCATGTCCCTCAGTAGTGTCCCACGCAGAGGAATTTGGGACACCTGTTGATTCTCAGGCCCTCGTTCAAGAAGTTTTTCCAGATAACGGAAGTTATGCCTCCATAAAAATTCTTCTATTTGGGGGCATTTACTCTGATTCCAATTTTTCAGTTCTATAAATAAGACTGAGACAAAAACCCTTGTAGAAAACTGTTAGCCTCTTTATGCTTTTCCCTAGAACTTAAATTCATGAAAGTAGAATTAATGGATCCAAGTGTACGAATATGTTTCAATAGTCTGCTTAATTGCTTTCTAGAACATTTCATATCTTCAAAAGAAATGTTTGTTGTCATAGCATCCTTGGAGGCAAGATATACTAACCTGAGGCCATAACATATCTAAAAAAATTAGCTAAATAGGATGTGCAAAGATTCTCCACACGCGAAAACTCAGAAAATTAACTGAAAAAAAGATCAATAGACATAATTCCATAAAACTGTAAACACCTTCAAAAATATTAAGCACTGAGAAATGAGAGCTGGGGAAGGAAATTTCCTTGCTTTTAGCTGAAGATTTAGCCTTAGCTCTTGCTCAAATTTCCAGCCCCCTTTCACTGTTTTCCAGCCTTTTCCACCCAAGGAAATTTTTTCAGAGTTAGACAATGTTAGGGGACGGTATATGCACGTGTGGATTCCAGCTAAAGTCACACTTGCAGTAAAGCCACACGAACCTGCTTTTGTGTCAACCTCACCCCATGCAACAAACAGTCCTCCACTTCAGCCTCTTACCCTCTTTTCCAGCTACAGCTAGGTAACTACCAGCCATTCTTGCACGTGCATGTAAGACTGCTCAATGTGTGCATGACTCCTCAGAAGCAAATCTTAGAGGGAAAGGAATGGTGAGGGGGGAAGTTTGGTTGCTCGAAGCCAATCTTGATATCCAAACAGGAAGAAACTTATTTAAAGACGACTTATGGGAAATACTTGGGAGTCAACATCACACATGTAAACAGTTATGTAAAGAACTTAGACACAACAAAAGCAAAAATCATAATCATTCCAGTTTAAGAGCTGAAAGAGATAAATTAAAAATAGCCAGTTCGCATGGAATACTCTCTATTTTTACATTGAAATAGAATCAAGTAAAATGTTTGAATTGGAAGTTGAGAGCAATCCTGGACTTGGGGAATTAATATATATTAGTGACACATTATATGTTAATGGAGAAATTTGTGGGGTTTTTTCCTTAGTTTTATAGGTATCATAAAACCTTTGTAAATTCTGGCACCATCTCAGGAATAGAACTTTCCACCAAGCTAGTGGTGCATTTTGAGAATAGGATTCCATGTTATAAGCATTATGTGTGTGTGGCATGGTGTATATAGAGTCGTAATCTTTTACAATTAAGATATTAAGCCTTGATAAATATCATCAATCTAGTAGAGTCTGGCAGCAAGTCAGATTCTAACAGTCTAGGTTAGTCATGTCTTCTGGGAGAAAATACTTTAAAGATTTAATGATATATACCCTGATACAGAATTAAAATAATTTTTCTGACATAGCAGCAACCATATTCCAGTTATCATATGATTAAAGAAGAAATATATTAAACAAACTATAATATGCCTTATAAAGATATTTATTTTCGTAAGATAGAAATAATGCCTGTACCAGCATTTTGTAATAACAACAACAAACCAGATACATGCAAAGGTATAAGTAATCCATTAGGTTTATGGGCAGATAACTAATTTTTTTCAGTGAATCAATTAAAATCTAGTTTGAAAAGAGATCTGTAATTATTTCAATTAATTGTTTTTCTTAAAGTACATCTTTACACTGGAAGGAGGATGAGAACCATAAAATGTTAGATTTGAAAATAAGAATATTATTGTAATTTAGGAACTAAATTGATAGTTTTCAGAGCTTTTGACATTCTAAATGTGCAAATCTAAATGTCAACAGCTAATCACGGATAATCTGCCATTGATTTCTCTCTGTTTAAAAATACCAAGTTCCAGCAGCAATTTCTATCTCTGCGTGTTTCTACAGACACATTTTTCAAATATAAAATACAGGGTCGATCAAACAGCAATTTACCTAATTTCTCAAGATAGATATTAAGGAATACCAGCAAGTTCAAAGTTATGAAACACTGCTAAAAAACATTTAAAACAGACAGGAAAGAGAATTATAATAAAACAAGACATTAACATGGTAGGAGACGGCAAGAAGCTACAGATTTTAATCTTTAAATTAAATATAATGTAAACGGTATGGGTATTGCCAATTATACCTTCATCTAAAGGTAAAATATTGAGTAGACAAAATCACATACAATCTATTAAAATTTAGATTTTGTGTTTTTTTTTGTAAAGGCACCATCATTAAATATATTTCTTAAAGAACCTGATAAAACTTTTAATGAAAAAGCCAAGTTGTACCGCTTACTTGAAAGTTTGCTTACTTGAAAGTTCTATGTTCAATGTAAGACATTACTCACTTGAATATTTACTTTGCATTTATATGCAGAATAAATTTTAATCTTTAAGTGCAGAGTAACTATTCAAAGTAACTTAAAAATTGAGGTCTCTGAAGGAGCTATTCATTTTAATTCTCTTATTAGTTTCACATGTTCATGACAATGAATCCTGATAAATGTGAGGCTCATTTTCATTTCCCATGTGTAATTCAAGCTTATTTGTTTGTAAAATTTTATGTTCTTTCCCTTCATTTTATCTTTGGAATCATATATTGCTGGTGTTTAACTGTCAGGTATATCTCTTCCATTTCACAACACTGCCCTTTGGGTCGGGAGGCAGCTCTTTCTTATCTCACTTCTAGCAGTCACACAAAGTCATGGCCAATATATTGAATGAATATTTATTTTCAGTGTCTCCTTATATTATGGTCTCCATAGATCCTTAAGAACAGCACTTTTATCTTTTCATTTCTGTAAACAATTGTTCACAGATGTGAACTTATCTATGCAACAAGCAATCCATATTACTTTGACGTATAAATTAACATTTTAATTATTCACGGATGTATCAAGAGCCTAATTAGTTAAACCTTAGGCTCTTGGAGCTTCGGGCGGCAGCCTGCCTTTATGTTTCCTGGGCCAGCAGTGAAAAAAAACATTGTAGGTATCAATATATTTCATGTAAAAATTAGATGAATGTACACTTACTGTTGAACTAGTTTGAGAATTCTAGGAAAAATATATAAACACACCACATAGATTAAGAAATGAAGTGTTCATATCTAAGTAATAAAAATAAAAACAAACAAAAAACCCAAAGATAACTATGGCTATATTGCAATGAAAAAGTATTTGAGAACTGTATTATAGGAACAGACAAACAACTTTAACTGATTTAAGGCTTGGTTACATCTTTAAGAAAAAAAGAAACCACTTAGCTTCACAACCATATTGAAACTTTAGAATACTAACCTTCAAAATAAATTCTGAAAGTTTAATTCTAATTTACTAGGTATTAGGGCTCTTGAAAAAAACAAGGCATACATAGATTTCTGCTCATAAAACTAGTAAATATTAAAAAATTCTTACACATCTAATTTTTTTAAACAAAGAACCAAAGTGATATTTTTAATAACCTGAGTGGACTACAGTGTTTCTAACCTATAAAATGAAGTTATTATACTATAACAATGTAAGACAGTAAGTTATTGTACCTACTATAAGTGCCTTTTACTCTAATATAGTATCATAAATATAGCAATAAAATTGGAACATGTTAATTTTTACTTATTGTGAGCTATATTAAGCAATATATTATACCAACAATATATACTTCTGAAATTTTGGGTTTCTTTTCCAGATAAAAATTGAGATCTCTTTCTGACTGCTCTCTCCCTTAACAATACATATAAAACAGCCAAGGTAAGGGTGAATTTTCCTCACTAAATGTTCTAGTATCCTAAAATTGTCCTATTATATTCTCAGGGTTTTTTTTGTTGTTGAGATTTACTAATTGTTAATAAGTGGACCAATGTATAGATTTTATTTAATTTTGGAAACTGACAAAACTCCTATGATTTTGTAAAATGCTATCTACTACTTTGCTCAACTATTTCTTGTCACATTTAATGGCAACTACTAATTATTTTCACTTGCATTCACAAGATAAACATTATCTAAACATTATCTATTCTTTAAATCCAAAGGGAGTATGGAAAGAAGTTTCCTGTGTTGGGTTTAGGCTTTACCTAAGATTCTCATCACTGGACACTTCCAAACTTGCAGAGATTAAGGAATCTAAGAATTTTATGCAAGATACGTAATGAGAGACTCCTTTAGCAAACAGGTTCAATTTTTAAATAGTACCATAATTCAGCTCTCTCTTTGATCTCTATTTTTCTTTCATTTTGGTATCTGTATAGCTACTTTGCTACTGCATATTTAAAAGTAAATTTCAGTTGTGTAAACTGTCAATTTTTAGAATAACATATATTGGTCTCTGCACATTTTAATTCTCTATACATTTAATTTCTATTATCTTCAGCAACATTGAAGTATCATCTATCAGCAACATAAGGAACAAATTTCTGCCTTTTAAAGTAAATGTTAAGGTGATATTATGATATAACTCGAATTTAGGAGCAATCGTTTATTAGTTTTTGATAATTTTTATCTGGAGTACATAAATATAATGTCTTTTCATTTCTTAGTACACAAAATATTTACCTTTATTAACTTGCTTAAGATATACCTATTAATAATCATCATAGGTAGGTAAATTTTGATATGTTGATTTTTTTTAATCGGGGGCAAATGTTTTTCCTTACTCTAGATATTACACTTTATGTACTCTCCAAGAATGTGTTTCTCATTGCAATGCCCATGTACCACAAAATAGAAGCATCATAATACAGTACAGCCAACTTGAAAGAAAATATAATTATCCTATTGTTACTTGTAAATTAACACATGAATAAGTTATGTATTTACATGTTTGCTTACTTTCTATCAGCTCCAGATATCCACAAAGATATCTAACATTACGAGAGAAAAATAACATTAATTATTTCCACCTCCTGGACACCCAGTTTTTAAGGAGCTGTTATCTGCTATCTCCCATGATCAAAAAGTATGACTTTTACACTTGAAGTTATGAAATGAAATAGGAGGAAGAGCGGTGACTTCTCATTTATATTCAAGTACAGGTCATCAAACAGGCCAACAGCTGGAGGACTCAGCAATATCCTAAGAAAGTAGCTGAATGTATTTTTCTGGATGTGGACTGAAAATACACACTTTAACTTCAATTCTCACTACAAAGTTCAATTAAGGTAGGCTTGTTTCAAACTGGGAACTTGCATCTTCAACATAAATCATAGCTTTTTTTGTTTTGTTTTTAAATTATAGTTTTTGATCAATTCCCCTTACACACATCAAAATATGCTAGTCTAATATCCTTTGAACAAAAACTCACGCTACATGCCAGTCCATGGAAAGCCATTACATATGTGAAATATGTTTCTGTACCATGAAGATGCTTTTAAGATGCATATTTATGTTTCCTCTTCATATAATTAAATATATACCCATCATAAAGCCTTGGAAGATTCTTGTGTAACAATTTCACAAGTAAAATGCATAAAATGATTGGTAGTATTTCTTTACTCCTTTCCCTCTCTCCCTCATAATCTCATGTACTGCAAAATTCTTCAACCCATAAAAATCATCAAGTAATTAAAGATGATTCAAAGATATGCAACATCAACAGAGCAGACTGAGTTACTAAAGAACAGAGGCTGTAGGATAATCACGGTTGTAGCCTCAGAACCTAATTCCTGAGATGCTTACTATGCGATTGTTGAGTGATTTAACTTTGAAATAAAATGTAATATTTGATACTACTTTGCTGGTACATAGATGTTCTATATTATGAGGGCTTATCACCAGTACTGCTATATATTATCACATAACAAATGTATTTTAAAGTTTTTCTAATTGATTTTGTATCTATTTTTAAGAAAACGGATTTTTCTTGCTAGATCTGGAAAGAGCCTGGAAACTATGATCATTGGATCATATCTTCTGGGAGAGAAACTTCTCCTTTACCCCTTATATATGGTAAGTGTACTACCTATCAAATAGTAGGCCTTCAATAAATATCTGTTTAAAGAGTGAATATTTCCATGCAGTTTTAGAATATCTACCATTGAAAAGTGAAGTTGTATATTCCATAAGAAGTCAAAATGTTTATCAAATGGAAATAACTATAAAAATAGCATTTTCAGAACATTTCTCAGCACTAAATTAAAATGTAATTTTGAATGTATATTTAAGAATATTTGGAAATGTTTAAAGGAAGCCTCCCCCGAGTATGAATTTTCTAAATATACACTAAGTATATATGACTATTGAGTTAGGATTTTTTATGCTTCTATATATTTAATAATGGAACTCATATAACATTAAAAGACAAACTCAAAGTAATAGATAATTAACTACTCATGGAAATTTCTTAAACAACACACAATTTACTATTGTTTAGTGGAAAGCCTGTTTCTTCCCTCATCCCCGCCCCTAAGAATAATATATAACCTAAAATCTCATTTTCTGTGTTTCTTAGAAATTTTCTGAACATTGGTTTCATTTTACCAAATACAAAGAAAGAAAGACTAATGGAAAATATCTGAAAACATACCCATTTTATATCTAGTATCATTTAGATTTTTGTTTTCAGTAACAGTTATCTGATTATAACAGAGATGGAAAAAGACTGGCACATAAGCCAAACTTCTAAATATTGCACTTTTTAGCTAAAAACTAGATTCTGTTGGACTAGTATACTGCTTTGTGAAGATGTCCCCACTCACTTGCACCATTATCCCTTCTGGTGAAAAAAAAAAACTATATATGGAAAGTTATGTGAGAAATGCAATAACAAATGGCATTTGTTGAGCCAATACGTATGTATGACCACTTGAAATAGCAAGGCTGTGCTATTAAGTTTATATTTCAAATCACAATTTGAGCTGAATAAAGTAGAAAATGGGTATTTCACCCCATCCCTCATATCCCCTGTTAATTATCACTAATTTTATAGCAAAGTAATTTTGATGGAGAGTAATCAAAAATTTGTCTGGGACCCTTGGGGAAAAAGTGATATAAATGTTGAACATCTACATTTAGTTTTATGTAAAGATAAGATGGTCCCATAAATTCTACTTCCCAAATGTACCTCAAATCCATCTTTCCTTCTCCATCTCTGCCACCACCACTCTAGGCCAGGCTACCATATAACCCCTCTCCTGAACAACTACAACAGACTCCTAACTCTACTCTTACCATCTTCCAACCATCTCTTTACTCACTAACCTTAATGCTCTTTAAATGAAAATGGTTAAAATCTCTCAATAGCTTCCCATTTTACCTAGAATAATTCTAAAACACAATCCTTACTATGACTTCTTTTCTTCTCTGTGGGATGTGGTCCCTAATCATCTTTCAAACCTTACATTGTGTAACTCTCTTCTGTATTCAGTAAGCTCCAGTCACACTGAACACACAGTTCTCCAAATGTGTCAAGCCCATTTCCTTTCAAGATCACTGCCTAGGCAGTTCCCTGTACCCAGAATGCAATTCTTCTGACTCTAAGGATTAGCTTTCTCCTCCCTAGAATGTGGTTCAAATGCCACCTCCCACTCTAATGAAATCACAAATTGATCAAAACGCTATAGACACAGTATGTCAAAGTATGTTGCACACTTCAAATATGCATTATTTTTTATTTTAAAAAAGAAAGTGATATATGAATAAACAATTTAATTAAACTTAATGTATAAGTTTAGTTTCATTATAATTGCACTTTGGGCAAAGTCATCTCATTTTGATTACTTAACTATATGTACTGATCTCCACCATATTTATACTTCCAAGAAAATGTGGAGTCAAAGAGAAGGAAGAAACTTCTAATTACTGCTGGGGTCTGGTTGATGTACCATGTACAATACAATCTATTCTTTCACCATTTGGGACAAGGGCAGTTTGCAGTGAGAAGTACTCAGGTATGTGTACCTGCGATGGGGAAAGGAGGTTGGGAGAAGGAAATACAAGAAACCTATAATGCTTTCTGTCCTAGTTTATACTGGCAACGATGAATAAAGAAACAGAAGTATTTCTACTCTAATTTTTTCTTAGTGTTTAATTTTGTAATAGAAAGGTAATGCAAAATCATACAGAAAAATTTGAAAAGATTAAAAATTAAAAGATGTAAATATTAATTTTGTCCTATACCTTAAATATATATTTTTCCTCTTAAGAAAGTCCAAATAAAGCCACTTTGTTCACATTACTTTTGCTTAGAAGAGGTCCTTAGGGAACAAGGACCCTTGCAGATTTTTGCAGATTAAAATTTTGCAGATTAATTTTTGCAGATTAAAAAGTTTTTAGATAATAGTTTTAAACCCAGAGCAAACACTACTTACATGATCGGTGCATATCAATGACATTTTATCTTTCTACTTTGAGTACTAATCATAATGACTAGTTACACAATGACTTACTCTAATTTGTAATTTTATGATAAAATTATATTGTTGGTTGTTTTTACACTGACACTTAATGAGAAGGCATGTGATTATAATATCTTTTACCTTTACAACTATGAATAGTTTATCCCTAAAATGTTATCTAGGTGAAAGGTCTTTTAGAAATACACCACTTTGCAAATCATCCAGTTTCTCTCATTTAACAAAGTTTTTAATATTTCCAGTAAAGTTCACTCGAACTTTGTGAAATTATTTCAACTCATCCATTTCTATGAGAACTATACTTAGTTCGTGAATAATACTTATGGAAGTACAATTAGTTTTAGTCTATGAACTTTATTAGGCAGATATTTTTTCTGCTCAGGTATACTCACCTGTATTCACATACAACTCAGTGGATTTTACATTCAATTCATTCAAATTAATAAATTCAATGAGAGTAACAATTCAGACTACTGTTTTGCTTGTTTACTTAATTTGTCCTGAGTTCCCTGGAAAAATATAGAAGATCAATTCACACAATCTTAGTAGTAAAATGAGGTCACTAGACTCTTGAATGCAAACCATATTTGGCTTGAATGAATTATTTTAGTTTCTGATTATTTTTGGAAACATGACCTGAGAAATAAATTAATTCTTTTAGGCTATACAGTACTATTTGCTAAAGCAGAGTAATCTTTGAATAAATGGACCCCTGGTGGCTACTAACCACTGTAATTGATATACATGGTTACTTACATATGAAACAAGATTATGCTTTATATTCACCTAAATGTCCAGTACAGAAATAAAAGCTCATACAGAGAGAAGGTAAAATCTGTAATTTTTTAATAAAAATTGACAACGCCTCATAAATATTGTGGTTTTAAACAGGGAAAATTAATGGAATAAGAGAAATTTGAACACAAATCATGTTTTCACTTACTTAATCAGATGAAGTGATCTAGGAAGCAACTCTACTTTCTGATCGATTCAAGGAGGTTTAGGTAATAGGAAGAGAGAGTCAAATTGATTTATTTTGTCTTTATAGTGCAGAGCTTCAGAGCCAGTTAAAGGACAAGAGATGCTTCCTACAGTCAACTTATCTCAGTACCTTATTAAGCACCATGTTAAAAATGAGGTAGTTCATTTTTTTTGTCATTATCATCATTTCACCCTAAGTATGGGAAAATAAGAAAGGAGAAGAAAGTGAATCTACTCATTTTAACTATGAAGGATTTTATATAATTTTGTAAAAATAAATGGGCAACATTTAAAATTTTACTTTGTGAATACTCTTCATCAGAAAAGAAGTCACATAAAAATAAAATTTTACCTTCTATAACACCTTTAAAATATAAAATATAAACCCCATTACCTCTTAAGACAAGTTATGAGGAAGATAAATGTTATCTCCTTAAATAGGAATCTTATTACTAATATTTACTATCATGTGTATGCCAAATCTAATTTATATTTTATTTTTATATTGTATACACACTGTAATACCCTATCAAGTCATTTATGAAACTACAAATTAAGAAATTATCTCCAAAATGTTAGTCAGGATAACGTTCTGAAGTTTGACACTTTGTTAACCATTAGTGTGATGATTTCAGTAGTCAAAAGTTATCCCAAAGTAACATAAGGTATAATTTCTAATCACTATGAGTTTAGGCTGTATAAAGCATTTTATAAGCAATCATTTGTGTCTGATAAAAACATCTGAGCACATTTTCTCTATAATCTTACGTTGAAGAACTCTAAATTTTACCCAACTTAGCCTTTAGGTACTATATTATCCAAGCATAATCTTATGCATGGCCTGTGTATATATTATAATGATGAAAATTCAAATTAAGAGTTTTAGTAGTCTATCTTTAATGATCCTACTTAACAGATGGGAAAACTGAGTAATATTCATTCATAAACATTAAGATAAGCTAACTGATGAAAACAAATATATATTACATTTATTTGGTAGATATTTTAGGTAAGATGTCTTTTTAAAGTATAGGAAAGTCATTACAATAAACAAAAATTATTGCAAGAGGTTAACAAATAACTCCTCTACACCCTTAAATTCGATATGACTGTGTGAAAGGTCATATTTTAACATATGACACATTTTGGTAGAATGGCTCTTTAGTCTTTTGGAGATTCTGATATGTGTTTTATTTATGTTAATTTCCTCAGGGTCTTGGATGGTAACTGGTGTATCATAGATACTTAATGAAAAACTAAATTGTTGATTTAGGGAAATTGTTGCATGGCGATTACTGTCTGTTAAAGGTTTCTAGTAAATGACTCTCTTTTGAATGTGGCCACTAAAGAGATGTATATTAACATACTAAATACTAGATATAGTAGAACATAAATGTCTGACTTTCTGGTCATTAAAAATTGTTTTTCTCAAAAAAAATTGTTTTTCTCTCCCTGCAAACAAAGGTCCAAGTAAGTAATTTTACGTTTTTTACAATCTTTTATTTTCACAGAGGTATATTAAGTAACTACCCCTTCAATATGTAATGCCAATAGCCTTTGAAAACAAATGAGAATCATGAGTGAAGGTAAACACCTCCATAAGCAAGTATGGCACTGTAGGTGGCACTTATGTGATATATCTTCAAAGGCATGACAGTTATGTATGATTTCCAAATTTACATATGCACTTGCAATCTGGCAGGTAAAAAAAGAAAAAGAACAAAACAAAACAGAAATAATTAGGAAAACATGTCAAAAGTACCAGCTGTATAAAACGAACTAGGTATCGCTTCTGAATAATGTTTCCAAGTAAAATAAAATGGTCATACGTCTGTGACAAAAAAGAAGGCTGTGTTGTTTTACCTGCCTTCTCCTTTAACCTTCTCATCCTCACAAGGCAAATGCACACTTTCATGTCATCTAACCTCCATTTTTACATTTGCAAATTATTTCGAGGCCTTATATAGAGTTAAATGGTAACTCTAACCGAAGTTTTACATTTGAGGTCTTTAGAAAAGTGTGACATAACAGGTGACATATTGATGGTCATCACAGCACCAATGAGAGCATCCGGCCAGGTACATGCTGCAAAACTTTTACGATTGTTCGCCTCTTAGTTCAAGGCATTTGGACTAAGGAGGTGATGTTCTTACAGATCCTTAAGCATTTCCCAGCAGAAATCCAACGAGATGGGTCTTACAGAGATTGTTGAATACAAGGACAGGAAGTGTTCAAGAATTCCCTGCGCTTTCCATTTGGTAAGCCTGACTTTCACTTTGCACACACTCTTCAGTTTCACTCTACCTACTGAAACAAAGTCTTTTTCCTAAAAAAAAACAATCTGTCAGTGCCTCGACTTTATGAATAGGATATCCCCCAACTTGGCGATGCACACCTGCTGTGGGCGCCCCCGCGCCCCACCCCCACCCCGCCGTCTCCAAAAGGGACCCCACGGAAGCCTGGGGACCTGGTCCAGGAACAATCGGGAACCGGCGGACGCTGGCCGCGGACGGGGCAGGGCGCGCGGCTGCGAGCGCGGCCAACCCCCGCCGCCCAGGGCTGCGGTCCGGTCCCCGCGGCGGGCGCGGCGCGCTGCCCCGAAGCCGGGTGAGGACCGGCCCGCCGCCCGGGGGCCCGGGGAGCCCAGAGCCCGGGGGGCCCGGGGGGCCCGGGGGGCCCGGGGCCGCGCCGCGACAGCCGCCGGGAGCCGAAGGGGCCGCACCGCGGGAGGTCGCCGCTGCCGGCGCCCGAGACGGGACCCCCGACCTCCCGGCGCCCGGCCGGCGTTCCCCGCGGGAGGCGAGCAGCGCGCGGGCCCGAGCCCCCGCCGCCCCCGCCCCCGCCCCGGCCCCGGCCCCGACCCGCCGCCCCCGGCCCGACCCCTACCTTGGTTGCTGGAGACGTGGCCGCAGCCGCCCGGCCGAGCTGTCAGCAAAGGCAAGAAGAAGCCGAATTGCCAAAGAAATTCCCGGACTTCGCAGCCCCCCATGACTCTCCCGGCTCTCGGCTTCTCCCACTTGAAGGCAAGTGACAGCAGCGCGGCCAGGTGCCGAGCGCAGGGTGCGGGTCCCGCTCCTCGTCCGCCGCCGCCGCCCGGCCCGCAGGGGTGTCCCGGGGCGCCCCCCGCGCGAGGCCCCGGGGGCAGCGCGCGAAGGTCCAGGCCGCCCGGGAGCCGGCGCAGCGGTGCCGGGGGAGGACGCGGCCCGCGGCGCAGGGAGCTCCCGGCGGCTGCGAGCGGGCGGAATCGCATCCACCGCCGCGTCCCGCTCGCGCGAGGATATTCACTCGGGCCCGGGAGAGCGCGCGCGCAGGAGCGAGCCCGGGCTGCGCGGGGGAGGGGCGCGCGGGGGCGGGGAGGGGAGGGCGCGGGCGCGGGCGGGGGCGCGGCGCGGGGCGGGGCGGGGCGGGCCGAGCAGGTGCGGCGGGTGCGGGCGCGCGAGCCGAGCCCCCGGGGAGGCGCTGCCCTGGCCGCCGGGGCCCGAGCCCGCGAGCGCGCCGAGCCAGCCCCCCACCGCGGCCCGGCCCCCGCCTAGGAGGCGACGGCGGCGGCTCGCGGCGCGGACTCCGCCACCTCCGCCGCTCGCGCGACGCGCCCCGGCCTGGGCGGCCGCTGTGCGGGCATCTCGGGCCGCACTCAGTGCCCCGAGCGCCCGGCTCCCCGCCCCCCGCCCCCGCTCCCCGCGGCGGCGCCCGGCGTGTCGGGCCGGTCGGGCTGCTCCGTGCGCGGGGGGCGCGAGCCTGGCGCGGCCGCCGACACCCCCCCCCGGCGCGGTCGCCCGAACTTGCCCACGAGGGCGAGCGCCTCAACTTTGTGCCGCCTCCGCTGCTCCGGGTCCCAGGACACCGAAAAGGGCGAGCGACACCCGCGAGGGTCCCAGCAGGCTGCAGAGGCGCGGGGCTGCCGGCGCGGGGCTGCCGAGGTCGGGGCGCGGCCGCGCGGCGCTGACTCGGCGGGGAGGGCGCGGGCCTTCGGGGTCCCCGCGAGCCCCCGCCAGCCCCGTCGGAGCGCGCCGCGAGCAGCCGGGGGGAGCCCGAGGTCGGCGGCCAGCCGAGCGCTGCCCCCCGGGACGCCCCCGCCGCCCGCCTGGCTCCCGGCGGGTCGGGGTCCCCGGGGCTGCGGGCGCGCGTCCCGGGCGGCACGGGGGGCGCCCCGGCGGGCGAGGCGGCGCGGAGGCCCGGGGCCCGGAGCCCCGCGGAGCCCTGCGCTCGGGCCGCGGGCTCGGCGCTAGAGGGGGTTAGTGGACAACGGAGAGGCCTCCGCGGCCGGCAGGTGGAGACGGCTCCTCGGCTACGGGAGACAGGAAGGAGCGAGGCGCTCACGCGAAACTTAATGCGGGCTTTTCGGAATTTTTTTTGATATCTTGTATTTTTAGGGCGGCGCCGAAGCACACCTATCGCCAGTGTGCGGGTTCCTGACCGTTTATCAGCTGTCATTACCGTCAGCATCCTCAGGCTCTTTGTGCCGCCGTCGCGCGAGGTTGAAAAGCCCGCCCCAGCCCAGAATGTTTGGGAGGAGCGTGTGGCCGCGGAGAGGCTGGACGGGCGGCCGGGAGCGGCGTTGCACGGGGCGGGCGCGGGGCCCGGCGGGGCTCAGGGGGACTCAGCGGGGCTCAGGGGCGCGGGGCTCAGCGGGGCTCAGAGGGGCGCGGGGCTCAGGGGGGCGGGGCCCAGAGGGGCTCAGAGGGGCTCAGGGGCGCGGGGCTCAGAGGGGCTCAGGGGCGCGGGGCTCAGGGGGGCGGGGCCCAGAGGGGCTCAGAGGGGCTCAGGGGCGCGGGGCTCAGAGGGGCTCAGGGGCGCGGGGCTCAGAGGCTCAGCGGGGCTCAGCGGGGCTCAGAGGGGCTCGGCGGGGCTCGGCGGGGCTCAGCGGGGCGCGTACTAGGCCGCCCAGCCGGGCAGCGAGCATCCGAGCCTCCGCCGCCTGCAGGACCCTCCGTGCGCTGCCCGGCACGCGGTGGCTGTGTGGTGGGCGCTAGTAGAAGTCCGATTGTTGGCCTAAAATCGTCTGGAGGCAGAGAGAGGAGGACAGCGAGAGGCCCCACGTCTGTCTAACGCAGCTGCGTGGAGAGAACCGTGACATGCAAGGGGTCCTGAGAACTAAGGGAGGTTTCCGATTGGTGACTGTACCCGGCCTCCTTACGGATCCGAGCACTGCCTCCCTTTAAAGGTGTCCACGCAATCCAAGTGCATGCAGATCACACTCCTGCGAAGATCACCGAGTGTGGAGTTTCTACGCTGGTACTCGGAGGAGCAAGATTTCATGTAGCTCCTGATTTTACCAGGCTCAGCTGGGGCTGAATGATCACGTGGGCATCGGCGGGCTCGGTGTATGATTTGCAAACTGTAAAATTAAAAAGGCTGCATTATAATATAAGTCGTTAGGGCTAAATGATCTTAGAAATGTTCGGGGTTCATTATACTGATGTTTTGTTCGAGCAATATTGTTTATCGTCAAAGAATAGATTTCTGTGAACTTTTTTAAAGTCAGATTTCAATTTTTAAATTGGATTTCAATCTTTACCCCTGCCCACAATTCATCGACAATTCACAATGTCTGTTTGTTTAAATAAGTCATAGTGAAGCATGACATAATCTGTTACTTACCTGGTCGGTCAGGTAATGGATAGTCCTATTCTGGGTTTGATTTTTAAGGGAAAAAAATTACAAGATTTTTATGAATATTAAAAGAAGATATGCTTTATGTATTTAGTTATTGTCAATTGCATGTCTAGAAGATAATGACCTCTTAGGGAAAAACTCATCTCAAAGAATATAAATGAAAATATAATTATCATCACCTTTGTAGTGATGATAATTTGTAGTGATTCCAAAGTGATTCCAAAAGAACTACCATAACTAGTTGACCATGGTTATACGTTATATGTACGTATAAACATATTTATGCACACACATATACACTCACAATGTAAATATGGATATTCATCCCCAAATATTTGTTGAGCTGCTTTATGTGCTCAATTCTCTTCACTCAGAGAAGAGTTGATAATGTAAGAAAAAATAATTTGTATTTAAAAGCTAACTTTTATTTAAAATATAGTCACGGTTATCTTATGTGAGGTAGAAGCAATTCACTTAACAGTAATGTACTTCCTTTTCGATTTTTCTAGCAGTGTTGATATATTTGCTGACATGTGACAGTTTCGAAATTATAAGCCACTCAGTGAACCAGATGCAATATTCATGTAGATTTATCTGCACTTGTCTGTTTGAATCATACCCATATTCAGAAAAGCATTCATGTCTCATTTTTCAGTGCTATATTCAGAATTCTTTTGTATTCTCTCAGACTGCTGTTCTTCATGATATATCCTGGTCTGGATTCAGGTAAGAACGATTAAATTTTCATTAAATAAAGAACATATGAGGTAAAGAGGATTAAGAGGTACAAACTTCCATTTATAAAATAAATAGATCACAGGGATGGAAAAAGTACACCATAGGGAATAAAGTCAATAATATTGTAGTAACTTTGTATGGTGATGGATGGTAACTACACTTATCGTGGCAAACATTTCACAATGTATATAAAATGTCAAATCACTATAGTGTGCACTTAGAACTAAAATAATATTGTATGTCGACCAAAGTTCAATTAAAAATATGTATAATGCTAAAATCAGTCTAAGTTTTCATTTATAGTAGAAATAATAGTATTCACAAATACTATTTGCTTTTTAAAAATGATGAAAGAAAAGACTTAACCCGCAATTAATCCCTTTGGGAAAATAAGGATTATAATGTTTAATACTCAGCATGTTTCAAGGCTTGAGAAAGTCTTAGGCATTTTATTCTGGTAGAAGAGTAAATTAATCCATTTATATCTGTAATTTGCATTTTCTAAGGTCAACGTAGAAGCAACATAAATAAAAAGTGTTGATTCTCAGGTATGTCAAAACATCAGGTCTTAAAATATTAGTTTAGTACTTTGAATAGATATAATTGTCTAAGTCTTTTTTGTTAATATAAAATTTAGAGATACATTGCAAACAGAATTACTGCTGTCATGTCATCAACTTTAAAGTACATATTCATTAAACACTTAAGCTTTTTACCATGTGGACCACTAAAATGAAGTTTTTAAAAATCCCAAAGTCAGATATAGTTAATTTGAGGCTCTTTGCTTTAGGAAAATATGCAATCAGAAGGAAAACACTTTAGAATTTTTTCTTTGATATTAGGAGGTAGTTAATATTTTTCTGAAAGAAGACATCCCAAACAGTGCTGAGTATTTTACTTTATAGTTAGTATATCCAGTCTTAAAAACGTCACAGAAAAAAAGAATCAACTTGAGGCTAGATGAACAATGGTTTATTCTGTTGTAATATTGTGCTTATTTTTGTGTTGTAAGGTACTTTATAATAAAATATATGTACAAATATATATATATGTCATATACATATTAAATATATGTGTGTGTGTTTAAGTGTGTTTGTAATTCAATGAAAAGCTTCCCTCTAGTACTTTTCTAATTTAGCAATATTTACCAAGTGTATCTGTGATAAGCATTATGGAGAAGGTACAAAGATTATTTGGATTCAGTTCCTAACCATCAGAAGTTTATATTATATTGATGTCACAGACATATGAATAATTCCAATACAAAGTATTCTATTATCCCATTGTGGAGTTTCAAATTATTGTAGTTAAGCAAGAGGAAAGGAATCATACCCTCACCCTCCAAGACATGGATCTCTACCATTACTACTTTTGCTTAAACTTTTGGCAAGGATTGGTTCACCCTCTGAAAGCTAATGCAAGAACTTATACTACTGTCAAATACAATGCTGGAGGTTACACAGAATGGCCAAATGAGTCAGCCAGATTCCACTTAGCTTGCCTTTTTAATGAGATGTACTTAATAGTCTGTGTGGCATCAGGTATTCACAAAAATAAATTTTAGCATTATGTGGAGAATTTTTAAAATCATATATTTAATTTATTTCAGTTTAATTCATGACATACTAATTCAATTTATCTTTCATGCGCAGTTGAATGAAAAACTTCATTTTTATTGAATTATCATTAAAGAACATATTGTAATATCAAATAGAGGACAACTAATGATAGACATAAAACTACCTTTAAAATATCTTTATAGGGGATCCCTGGGTAGCGCAGTGGTTTGGCGCCTGCCTTTGGCCCAGGGTGCGATCCTAGAGACCCGGGATCGAGTTCCACGTCGGGCTCCCGGTACATGGAGCCTGCTTCTCCCTCTGCCTATGTCTCTGCCTCTCTTTCTCTCTCTGTGTGACTATCATAAATAAATAAAAATTAAAATATCTTTATATATTGAAATACACCTATTTCCATCATAACAAATAAGATAACGATATCACAGGAATACTGTTATTAATTTCTTTTTTTTTTATTTATTTATGATAGTCATACAGAGAGAGAGAGGCAGAGACACAGGCAGAGGGAGAAGCAGGCTCCATGCACCGGGAGCCCGACGTGGGATTCGATCCCGGGTCTCCAGGATCGCGCTCTGGGCCAAAGGCAGGCGCCAAACCGCTGCGCCACCCAGGGATCCCTGTTATTAATTTCTATTCAGGTATTCAAATTAGTCTCCCAAAATAGACTTGGACTATTTTGCCTTGTATTATACATACATTAAGACACTTCAGGCCCTGCTTCAGGAAAAGACAAAGCTAGTTTTTGCAATACAAATTCTTGGGTATATCAAATAGTTAAATGTTAAATTTATTAATAATATTACCCATATTAATAATCATTATCAACTAAACATTTTAATCATCTTAATACAAATAATTCAAAACATGTTTTCTTACTAAAAATTAGGGGTAAATTAAAAGTGTCCTATGAAAAGAAGTGATCGATGCATCTCAAACTGGATTAAGTAAGTAAAGTTCTTTTTATACAAATGTTTCTTTAATATTCCAGTTTAGTTTGAAGCTAGATACCATGTTTGCTTTTTTGAAATTTGGTATTTTTTTGGTATATATTAAATTTGATTTTTTAAAAAGTAAAACAATAATTCTTGAATGATGTCTCATTATGTTTCCAAGGGACCTATAACAATGAAACCTTAATGTGCCTAATATTTACCTTTTATGTCAGGGGTTCCACATCATTTTAATCATAGTGTGTTTTTTTTAGTGTGGCTGTCAATGTTTACATGGACTATAAGCATTTTTCAGTATCACCTTATAATATTATATGATTAAAAATTCTATGCAACTCACTTATATCAACGATTTGACAATGGATGGTTCTTCACATTTTTGCCAAACTTTGATGCACATATACAACCTTTCCAAGAACCTCGAGAAGTTTTTAAAGCAGAGGATGTTTCTTTTACAGCTCTACCAAAAAAATAAACAAATAAACGTGAATAACTATGTTTAAATATTAATTAAATTTTTAGTCAAATTTACCATCTTTATTAATCTTTGTATTACATGTATGATGTGCCCATTCTGAATTGTTATGAAAATGGACTTGTGCAAGTAAACCCAATATATGAGCCCATGTGAGACTCCTCAAGCATCCCACTGTTAAATTCTTTTTTTCCCCACTGTTAAATTCTATTCATAGTCCATAGTATTAGAAATATATTGATATTCATAGCATTTGGAATTCAATTATAATGTCTTTGCTATTTTTAGAGGTAAAAATAAAATTTTATATATTAATGAGAAGAAGCATAAATACCGGGTTAACTTTGATTATTACTAATATATAGTCAAAGACTATTCTTGCTTTATTTCTTCCTGTCTTATTTTACATCATAGTTTAAAATATGTAAGAAATTGGAAGCATATTCATGCTTGTTTTTGAGTATTTGTATCCAATGGGAAAAAATTAAGTTTATTGTTCATTGAGAATATGTACAATTTTCAAATAAAATATGAAGGTTTTATGTGAGTTATCCAGAACAAATGCTATATTAATGCTGCCAAATAGAACATAATGCAATGTTAGTGATATTTATTATGTATCTGTGTTATTCAATACAGTAGTCGCTAGCCACATCCACATATAGGTTTTCAGTGTTTGAAGGTAGTCTAGGATGACTGAGGAAATGAATTTTCAGTTTCCCTTGACCTTAATAAGTTTAAAATTAAGTAGCCATATGTGGTAGCGGCTACATTTGGTAGCACATATTATATACACACACACACACACACACACACACACACATATGAATATAAATATAGTTTTATTCCCTCTACATATAGTTTTGTTTCAATACTTCCATGTTTATGATGGGAAAAAATGAGAAAGGAATTTGAAAACCATGTAAACATTGAATCCGCACAGTATACCTTTTTACAAGAATACCCTATTCTTCCTACAGCAATTCTATCACACACAGTCATGTTTGTCATGAACAAAAATGAAACACACTTTGAACAATAACTGTGCTGGTACATGTGTTTATACTGTCTTGGAAGCTAGCCTGACACAACGTGCTTTTTTTGTGTTACATTGAGTTGGTCAGAAGACATTAAAAATAGTCACCCTGATAGAAACCCATGACATTATTTAAAATTATTTCAATTCTGAATAGAATTACTTGCTCAATGTGCCTAATCTTGGATGCTACTGTTAAAAAAAAAAAAATGTCTCAGAAGCTGCCATCAACCCTGCTCTGCCTACTGTGACTGTTACGCTGCCAGGGTTTCACAGAATTAGTGACCTGACCGAGAGACTCAGTAACAGTAATGGAGTTCCCAAAACCAGTAACCTTACCCAGAGATTTGTTCAAGAAACAGCAAGATTTTTGCCTTTAGATGCCATAGTGGGTTTTTGTGTTTTAGGTCTTTTTTTTACCTCTTTAATTTTAGGTTTGCGTGTAAAAATATTGGCAGAATCCCATTTTCACGTTAGTAGATTTTTGAAAATATGAGGATTCTTAGGAAAGCCTGTGTATCTGTTTACCACTGTTTCATTTATATCATATAGAGCTTATCACTTGATGCTGTCTTTCTATAACTTTAATTTGTCATAAGCTTCAAAGTTAAAAAAAGAAAAATCCAATAAGAATGTTATCTCCTAAAGAAATCTTGAAATATAAAAGGTATGAATTTTTCTATTACTTAGAAAGCAGTTACATAGTATTTACTATGTACCAGATACTATCCAAGTACAAATATTAATTTCAGATAATGATTACAAATCCTAATTATAAATAGGGATTCCATTAATCCTCAAAACAACACTCTGAAGTTGTTGCTTTTATTATGATCATTTTATAAATTAGAAAGCTGTACTTGCCCATAGTCACCTGGCCAGTAAGTGGTAAAGCAAGGGTGTGAATCCAAGCATTTGGCTCTGAAAGCTATGACTTTCGTTGCTCTGCTGCCTCTCTCATATCTTAGCATGTTCACCCAAATATACACAAGCATGCACATACTCATTTGCATTTATCTATTTAAAATTTATCTAATTCTATGAAATTAAGCCCAGGTCATGGAGTATTTTCAGTGATTCTTCTTCCCAATTTTTTCTGTTCCCAAATGACCTCATTCTTCTTTCTCATGACCCAACATTTACACTTGGTTGACTCTTGCAGGATAATTTTTCTTTTTTCTTAAAATCCTTCCCTTAAATCACACCTGTCTCCCAATGCTACTAATTCACATATATTCAGCTATTATGTTTTACATTCCACAAAGTGTATCTTTCTCTAGGCACTGATTATTAAAGTGATGAACAAAACAGACAAAAAGGTTTGCTCACACAGGGCTTACATTCTAAGGTTAGTATGAACTAAATGCTTATATGTTCCGTGCTGTTCTAAATACATTATACACACTAGACCATTAATATGCATAACCCTATGAGGTAGGTACTTTTAATGTACCTATTTTACAAGTGATGAAGCCAAAACATATAGATTACAAGCTAATAAGAGGCAGAGCAATAATTATTACATTTTAAAGTAATTGCAATGCCAGCAAGAACATTAGCGGTGAGAAGAAATAGGAGGTTTTGGCAGTAATTCGGCAGTGAGATAATTGCAGTTTGTCTTAGCATGGGACAGAGAGGAAGAAGTGGATGGATTTTCCATATACTTTGAAGGTAGAAACGATAGGACTTCCTAATGATTTGGATGGTGGTTCATGCTATCTCGTTAGTGACTGGAAATGGCTGAAGAGCCTAATTAGACAAAAATAAATTTACATTTTTTAAAAGCCTATTCAACCCATAAACTGAGCTATAGAAGGCGGCTTTGGAGCAGTATTTCTAGCTTTTGAACTGCATATTTTCTGGAGAAGTAATTTTATCTTTTCTCAAATCCTATCTAGAATTCTGTCCTTATTCCTCTTCCAGAAAATCAGATCAGATCACTCCAAATCTTTATATTTAAAATGCATCATTTAGTCTATGTTCTGAAGCTATACACAAGGCATAATGAAGTTGTTAATTCAAGAATAAGTTTAGAATACAGCATTTATCTTCATGAAAATTAGAAAAACTAACTTTGAATCTTACATAAATTAGTCATATGTCTTATGAGTCATCAAAACATATTCACCGTCTATATTACTGTGTTTATCTTAGCCCAGCATCAACTGTCTTACTGAAAGAATTATCAAGTCTAAAGCCAGATATGAGTTTGTCATGTGTTTATCAACTAGGCAGGGGCTGAGTAATCTACATTCAATATACTTTAGACACTACCAAAAATGAGGAACTCAAATCCTCATTGAAAATATTCCTCAATTTTCAGTCAGAGAAAACAAATAGGAGGATTATATGAAATGCTAATATTCTGTGTGAGTGTAAAGACTATTTCACAAATGTAGTATATGTGACTGAGAAGCTTTTAAAAAAAAACAAAACCTCGGGGATAAAGTACCTATGAGTATTTTACCCTCTTGCCATTACGAAAACGGTTACCTGCTTATGCCAAAAATGAGAAGACATTTGAGTCGACTGATACACTTTTTTGCAGATTTAGAATATATTTTCTTTTTATCCTTTAAAATTTTTAAAGTAGCATAACAATATAATAGAGTATGTGGAAATTGAGAAGAAAAAACAACACTTTTGGATCCCTGGGTGGCGCATCGCTTTGGCGCCTGCCTTTGGCCCAGGGCGCGATCCTGGAGACCCGGGATCGAATCCCACATTGGGCTCCCGGTGCATGGAGCCTGCTTCTCCCTCTGCCTATGTCTCTGCCTCCCTCTCTCTCTCTCTCTCTCTCTGTGACTATCATAAATAAATAAAAATTTAAAAAAATTAAAAAAAACACTTTTATTGTACTACTCTAATATAATGACTATTGTTGTTCTAATATATTTCAAGGGTCCTAACCTTCGCCGTCCCAAATACATACTCTGACATGGTTGAAGCTGAGTCATTCATTCAAATTTGTGTTGCATTTCAATCTCTCCACTGGTTGCTTGATTTTGAAGGGTTTAGCATTTATTGATACACAAATTGTCTTATGATGTGGATTACATAAAAGGGTATGAAAATCACTAGGAAAGGAAGGCCCTGCTACATGAGATAGATGATGCAAATGTTGTAAGCCAAATAGGATTTTTGTAGGTTGCATGATTTTCAGAAAAGTGTTTAATATTATTAGCATGTATAATATTGATGCAGAATTTCAAGGTTTTGAAATGAGCTGTTTTTTTAATAAATAAAATTATTTTGTAATATTACCTAGCAGGGAAAGAAGTACAATACTTTTTCCTAAAGAAAGTCTTAATAGGTTACAATGACAGAAATAAGTAAATGGTTGCCTGAATTGTCAATTCTAGGCAAAAATGCAAAATTATTTAAGGGACTCCATTTCTTTTACCCTGTCTTTAAATATTTCCTTTGTGTACCATCCCTCCTTTCAGACACACAACTAATCTGATAACTCAATTTTTAACTTTAGTTGCCTTACAAAAACAATGTAAAAGAATCTTCTTTATGATATGTGAAATGGAAGCAATTGGAGCCATGCTGTTCTAGTTTATCAACAGCCAACAATTCAAAAATAGCAGTACCAATAATATGCATTTGAAAATGTGAAGCTTGAAAGACAAACTATCCAGAGTTACACAGGTAATAAGTAGCACAGTATTTGCTCCGATTCCTTGTATTCAAACTTTTTTTTTTTTTTTCTGAACTGAGTATACCCTGAACAATTATATCTATTATTACTTATTTGTGTGGCTTTAAGTGAAATTCAAGTTATTAAAAACTAATAAGCATTTTTGTGAGAATTGTAGTGTTGATTGTTCATTTTTGTATTATAGTCCTTTTGTTATTTTAAAAGTAATATAGCCATATAGAAATACAAATCTAAACTTCCCAGTTATGCAGAAAATTTTAAAAATCTCTAATAATTTTTCACTCTAAAGCCCAATCCTTGGGATTAACTCACCTATTTCTGTTTTAGTTTTCTAGTATTTAATTTCATTACTCTAGATCAGTGTTTTCCAATAGAATTTTCCAAAGTGAGAAAAATGTTCTTTTCTGCATTGCCCAAATAGGGTAGCCACTGGCCATATTTGACTATTGAACACATGAAATATGTAATATGGAAATACATTTTTATTTCATTTAATTTTAACCAATATAAACTTATTGGGTGGGCAGCCCGGGTGGCTCAGAGGTTTGGCGCTGCCTTCAGCCCAGGGCGTGATCCTGGAGACCTGGGATCGAGTACCACGTCGGGCTCCCTGCATGGAACCTCCTTCTCCCTCTGCCTTGTCTCTGCCTCTCTCCCTCTCTCTCTCTGTGTCTCTCATGAATAAATAAAATCTTTAAAAAAATAAATTTATTGGATACACACAGCTTAGTAACTACTGTAATGGGTAATGCAGCTCTAGGTAAAATGTCAGTACTTTTTATTTTTTTATTTATCCAATTTTAAAAAGTACCTTCTGGGGAGCCTGGGTGGCTCAGTCAGTTAAGCATCTACCGTCTGCTTGGGTCCTAACCCCAGGGTCCTGGGATCAAGCCCCACGTTGGGCTCTCTGCTCAGTAGGGAGTCTGCTTCTCCTTCTTCTGTGCTCTCTCTTTCTCTTTCTCTGTCTCAAATAAATAAATAAATATTTTTTTTTAAAAAAAAAAGTATCTTCTAACTCTCCACTATGAAAATGTGGAATTAAGCTATTCACACTAACTTCTTTGCTATTTTTCTGTTTCCATATGCTGTTAAATTATTTAATTCTTCATTGAGCTTTAATTCTTTATTTACAGTACCTCTTGGCTTCCCAAAGTTTGAGGTTTTGAAATGAGCAGTCTATATCCCTTCACATTTCTCTCTCTACCATAACCTTGTCAAATATAATATTATGATGATGATGATCATTACCACTACTATTATTGTTTTACAACACAAATATTTAATTAAAACGTATACGTTCCGTTTAGTAACTATGATTAAGTCTTCCATGTTTTCTGTGTCGGTTGTGCTAATAAACCGTGTTCATTAAATCATTATTTAAATCATCAGTAAGATTTATCTAGTACTGACCTCTTTCTGGAGTAGGAAAACAATTGTTAAGTTGGGCTTTTAAAAATATTTCAATCCTTTGTTTTGATATTTAAATTTAATCATAATATTTCCGTTTGGCCTAAAATATGTTTTCCTGCAGTCCATCACCAAGTTAGCTTACTTCTTTAGAAAGAGCCTATGAGAAAAAAAAAAAAAAAAAAAAAAAAAGAGCCTATGAGATATAAACTCAGACTATGTTTTTTTAAAAAAACTATTATACTCTAACATGTCAGAAAATGTTTATTATTCTCTTACGTTTTGAGTGTATAATTCTAGATCTAAAATTATTTCTTAGCAGAATTTGGAAATCATGCTCCATTGCCACCTATGATTGCTAATAAGATATTTGATGTTAGCGATTTTCATTTCAAGGAATCTTACCTCCATTTTTCTGTCTTTCCGAAAACTCTAAAGATCTTCCATTTATATTTGGTGTGCTTAAATTCAAAATAGTCTATTTAGAGTTGGATTATTCTTCTTAATTATTCTTCCTCCTCAGCTTTTATGAGCCTTTCAAAATACAAAAATATAATAATGGCTCCTGTATGCATTTGTCAAAACCCATAGAACTGTACAACAACAAAAAAGTGAACTTTAATATGAACTATGAGTTTTATTTAATAGCAATGTATCAATATTGGCTCAATTGCAATAGATGTATTATACTAATGCAAGATGTTAATGATAGGAGAAACTGTGTGCCAGGGGAAGGAGATAAGTGGGTGGGAACACTGTACTTTCTGCACAATTTTTCTGTAAACTTAAAACTGCTCTAAAAAATAAAGTCTATTTTTAAAAACATTTTATTTTTAATAACATGTTGTCTTTGGGAAATATTATTTCATTATTTATATTCAGGCACACTCTTATGTGTTTTCTATCTTCAGTATGCTGTCATATAGATTTTGGACGTCCTGGTTTGCTTAGTTATGTCTACTAATTTTTCTTTCATGTTTTCCAATCCTTTTCCTAGTTGGCCAAATTTTGGAGAACTTACTGATTGTACTTCCTATTAATTGAAAAAATTAGGGACACCTGGGTGACTCAGCGGTTTGGCGCCTGCCTTCGGCCCAGGGCATGATCCTGGAGTCCAGGGATCGAGTCCCACATCGGGTTCTCTGCATGGAGCCTGCTTCTCCCTCTGCCTGTGTCTATGCCCCCCACCCCCTCTCTGTCTCTCATGAATAAATAAATAAAATCTTTTTAAAAAATAATATTATTTTTAATTTTCAAAATTCTAAGTATCTGATTACCAATGTTTAATAAAAGTTCAGTTTTGTTTTTTGTTTCATACAGCAATATTTTCTCTGGTACTGATGAATCATCTATGAATCAGACCTCTTTGTTTTCAAATGACAGAAACCTGTTTCCAGCTGATTTAAGCAGAAAAGGAGAACACTCTTTGGCTATTACCAGTTCAACTTTGTTCATATGAACAAATTTTAACAAACTAACATTGCCAGAGGAATTCAGAATTCTCACTGCTCAGAACTGGGTCACATGTCTATTCCTAATACCAGGGGATAGGTTAATCACTATGAGAATCATGCAAATTGAAAGCAATTGAGAGATGGTTTTCTTTTTTTTTCTTTCTTTTTTTATTTATTTATTCATGAGAGACACACCCAGAGAGAGAGGCAGAGACACAGGCAGAGGGAGAAGCAGGCTCAATGCAGGGAGCCCGACGTGGGACTCGATCCTGGGTCTCCAGGATCACACCCCGGGCTTCAGGCGGCGCTAAACTGCTGAGCCACCGGGGCTGCCCGAGAGATGGTTTTCAAGAAGAAAAAAAAAATGGATGCTGGTCGCCAAGAATAGTTCATAAAAAGAATAATTATTGTACAATCTTAAAGTATCTCCATTTTCCAAGGTCAACAGCTTTGTTTGTTTAATTAACTTACTCTTTTGAGAAGGACAGTATAGAAGTAGAGATTCATTCTCCATAAAAGACTAGTTGGTAGCAACTTCTTTTTAGATAGGTCTCTTGAGGTAAGGGAAACAAAAGCAAAAACAAACTATTGGGACTCCATCAACATAAAAAGCTTCTGCACAGCAAAGGAAACAGTCAATAAAACTAAAAGGCAGCCTACAGACTGGGAGAAAATATTTTCAAATGACTTATCTAATAAAGGGTTGATACCAGAATATATAAAGAACTTATCAAACCCAATATGCCAAAAGCAAATAATCCAATTAAAAAATGAGCAGAAGACATGAATAGTCATTTCTCCAAAGAAGACATACACATGCCCAACAGACCCATAAAAAGATACTCATCATCACTTATCAGGGAATTGCAAGTCAAAACTACAATAAGGGGCACCTGGGTGGCTCAGTCGGTTAAGTGTCTGCCTTTGGCTGGGATCATGATCCTGGGGTCCTGGGATCGAGCCCCACATCGAGCTCCCTGCTCAACAGGGGAGTCTGCTTTTCCCTCTCTTCTGCCCCTGCTCATGTGCTCTCTCTTGTGCTTCCTCACTCACTCTTTCTCTCAAATAAATAAAATCTTCAGAAAGAGAGAGAAATCACCTCGCACTTGTCAAAATGCCTAAAGTCAACAATACAAGAAACAAAAGGTGTTGGTGAGGATGTGGAGAAAGGGGAACCCTGCACTGTTGGTGGGAATGCAAGCTGCACAAACAGTTTGGAGGTTCTTCAAAAAGTTAAAAATAGAGCTACCCTATAATCCAGCAATTGAACTACTGGGTATTTACCCAAAGGATATGAAAATACTAATTCAAAGGGATAACATGCACCTCAATGTTTATAGCAGCATTGTCTCCAATAGCCAAATTATGGAAACAGCCCAAGTGTCCAACAACAGGTGAATGGATAAAGAAGATGTGGTAAATATACACAATGGAATATCACTCAGCCATAAGAAAGAATGAAATCTTGTCATTTGCAATGACATGGATGGAGCTAGAGAGTAGTATGATAAGCAAAAGAAATCAGAGAAAGACAAATTACCATGACTTCATATGTAGAATTTAAGAAACAAAGGAACAAAGGAAAAGAAAAGAGAGAGGCAGAACAAGAAATAGAATCTTAACTACAGAGAGCAAACTGATGGTTCCCAGGGGGGGAGGTAAGTGGGGAGATGGATTAGATAGGTGATGAGGATTAAGGAGGGCACCTGTTGTGATGAGTACCAGGTGTTGCATGGAAGTGTTGAATCACTATATTGTACACTTTGAAACTAATATACACTATATGTTAAATTACTGGAACTTAAATAAAAACTTTTTTAAGAATCTAGTTATTTTCACTCATTCATATTTCTAAGTAACGGAATAATTAATAAAATTAGCTAGTGTGGGTATCTGTCAAATCTCTTTGTAAATCAGGTCTCTCCTCAGTATTGGAGGGTTGACTGAAAATTTACTTTGGGCGAAGCAGTCAGGCTATTTCGACTTTAATCCATCCTCATGCCAGTATAATTAACTCTTTACTCTGAGGGGGGCGGGGAACAAAAACAAAACAAAACAAAAACAAAAAACATTTAGGACGCTTTTCCTCTCCAGAAATTCAATTCTATTTCTTTAGAGCTGGGTCCCTGAGTTTGTCCTGGGACATATATTGCTATTGTTGGCCATCCGTGGGCATGGTATAAAACCTGTCCCAGGAGCCTCACAGAAGAACATCTCTCATCTTTGCCTCAAATTTCTATGGAAGCTTTATACTGTGTGTAATAAACATTAAAATTGACATTTTGACAGTGAATAGATACCAAGATACAGCAAAGCCAGATTATTATGTGCATTTACAAAGGAACTTTGAACCCACTCCATGTCCCTGGAACCCATCTGCTAGAAAAAAGATTAGGGTTTAGAGAAGGAGGCTTATGAAGAAACTTCTGTGAAAATATCTGTTGTTTTATTGCAAAGATGAAATGGTGGTATGAGTGGAGAGAGATCCATCAGACCACTTCCAGCTCATGATGTATTTGCTGCGTGTGGGAGACTTAGAAAGCTGGTGCATAATTCACTCCTATTGTCCTACTTTTTCATCGCTTGTACCTTAGTAGCATAAAACAATCATTCTATTACATTCATGAACTCAGTGGGACAGGAATTCAAATAGGACACAGCAGGGAACAGGGCTAGTCTCTGTTTCACAACGTCTAAGGCTGCAGCTCAGGAGACTCAATGGCTGTGTGTGATTCAGGCATCTTCCCTCACACATCTGGCACTTGATGCTGGCTGGTACCTCAGCTGGGAATGTTGATCAAAACTTCTACATGTGACCTTTCCACATGGTTCCGGCTTCTTCAGAGAATGTAGGCCCCACATCTCAGTGGAAGGAATATGAATATAACATTGGAAGAAGAGCACGTGTACTGGAAGATCTTGTGGTCATTTTGGAAAATATACCATGCCTGAGAAAGCCTAAGTAATTTGTGAAAATAAGATAGGGGGTGGTGGCTATCACGAGAGCAGCCTGAACCTCAATTTGTTGAGCAAGGAATGAATGGGACATATGAGAATGAATATTCAATCAGGTCATTTTGAATTCAGTCTCAGAGGAATAGTAAAAGCCTAGAGAACTCCAGCAGTGAAATACAGGAGGTATGTCATCAAGAAAATGCAAATTAAAACAACAATGAGATACTATTACACACCTGTCAGAATCACCAAAATCCAAAACATTGAAAACACCAAAAACTGACAAAGATGTGGAACAACAGGGACAGGTGGTGGCAATGCAATGGTATATTTGGAAGAAATAGTTTGGTGGTTTCTTACAAAACTAAGAAGACTCTTAAGACATGATCCAGCAATTTTGCTCCTTGATATTTACTCAGAGTAGTTGAAAATGTATGTCCTCACAAAAGCCTACACCCAGTTTGTAGCACCTTTATTTTTATGTGCCAAAACTGAGAAGCAACCAAGATTTCCTTAAGTAAATGAATGAATAAATAAATTTTGGTATATCCAGACAATGGAATATTACTGAAGACTAAAAAGAAATGAGCTATCAAGTCACAAACAGATATGGACATGGGATCCAATCTGAAAAGTCTACATAGTGTATGATTCCAACTACATGACATTCTGGAAAAGGCAAAACTGTGGCAAGATCAGTGGCTACCAGGGGTTACTGGATGGGAAGGATTATGTAGATGGGGCACAGAGAATTTTTAGAGCAGTGAAAATACTCTTTCTGATACTGTAATAATGGATACATGTCATTGTACATTTGTCCAAAGCCACAAAATGTGCAACACCAAGAGCGAACCACAGAGTAAAATATGAACTTTGGGTGTTAATGATATGTCAGTGTAGGTTCACTAATTACCATAAAGGTTCACTGGTAGAGGATGTTGATAACATGGGGGAGACTATACACGTGTGGGGGGAAAGGTATATAGAAAATGTCTGAACCTTCCCTTCAATTTTATTGTGAACCTAAAACTTTTAAAACATAAAGTCTTGGGGGCACCTAGGTGGCTCAGTGGTTGAGCGTCTGCCTTTGGCTCAGGGTGTGATCGCAGGGTCCTGGGATTGAGTCCCCTGCAGGGAGCCTGCTTCTCCTTCTGCCTGTGTCTCTGACTCTCTCCATGTCTCTCATGAGTAAATAATTAAAATCTTAAAAAAATAATAAAGTCTTTTAAAAAATGGGAGATAAACACTAGGTTTATAGAGAATGCTGTCATAAGGATCCAAGCAGAATAGAGCTGCCCCTTCTCAGTTCAAAGGAACTTCATGAGAAAGATGGCCACAGATATGAAAATCTTAAAAATTTACAATACAGCTCATGATAGAGGGGGGAAATCAGTGTTAAACCCCTGCCTAAGGCAGAAACAAAGAAATCACCAATGCAAGTAAAAATTTTCCTATCCCTTTAAATCTTTTCCCTCAAAGATCAAACCACAGCCAATGTGGAAAGCCTTGAATATGAAGAGAAAGTAGAAATCAACAATATTACACAACCTAAAAACAGGTAGCCTCTCAGTATTTAAAAAAAGCAGACTTGAGAAGAAAAATATTTAAGAAAGCATACTCTTGAATTAATTAGTGTTTAATTAGTATTTGGATGGATATTCTCTACTCTGAATGGAGTCTACAATTACGAGGTTAGCCAGTCATCCCTTGTCTAAAACAGAATACTCATGGGACATGTCCAAATTTGTATGCTGGGAAAGATTTCCTTCCCCACTGGAAAAAAAAGAATGAAAGACACAGGAGGGAATCAAAGTAGACTTTTGTTTAGATGGCAGCACATGAATCCTATGTTTAACATACCACTTACATGTGGCTTATTTTGTTTCTGGCCTCTTAGTCTTCCAGAAATCCATCCATATTTCTATCCAGTTAACAGTCTGATAATAATACTTCTGTGAAATTACACACTTTTATTCTTTTCTGCTAGCAAGGACAGAAAACATGCATCCTCAGATAAACTTCGATCCTAACCAAAAATACCCAGTCAGATTAATACAGAGTATTGAACACCCGACTTCCCAACCAATGTGTTCCAAGTCCTGTCATTTCTTTTTAAGAAATGGAATTTCCACTCTGAACTTGCTGATCTTCTGTTGAAATCCTTGCCTCACCATCTCCTTCCAGGTTAGGTAATGCCTTGAAGGGAAATAATAACTTCTTGCAGGGGTAACTGGTTTACATGTGTTCAAGACCTCACTGTATACTAGAGTTGATCTAGGAAATATGGAATGGACCATGATAAGCCCTGGAAGCTGCAACTGAGGTTATATGACCTACTCATCGCTGTTTGAGTTACAGGTCCATGGGTGTGACACTATCCTGTTGAAGAACTGGAACAATATTCCTCAGATGGTTACTTGACCACAACAGAAGCGTTAGGAGGCTATCCAAAGCAATCTAAAAGTTACTTCTTTCTGGGATTCACTCAAATGGTTTGCAAAATGAAAATTCCTGACTTCAGGGACTTCAGGGGTAAGTTGTTTGGCATTTGTGGGAATACTTTGATTTTTTTTTTAAGGCATTCTTTTTTTTTGTATATATTTTTATTGGAGTTCGATTTGCCAACATATAGCATAACACCCAGTGCTCATCCCATCAAGTGCCCCCCTCAGTGCCCATCACCCGGTCACCCCCACCCCCCGCCCACCTCCCCTTCCACTACCCCTTGTTAGTTTCCCAGAGTTAGGAGTCTCTCATGTTCTGTCTCCCTCACTGATTTTCCCCACTCATTATCTCTTTCCCTTTTATTCCCTTTCACTATTTTTTATATTCTCCAAATGAATGAGACCATATAATGTTTGTCCTTCTCCAACTGACTTACTTCACTCAGCATAATACCCTCCAGTTCTATCCACGTTAAAGCAAATGGTGGGTATTCGTTGTTTCTAATGGCTGAGTAATATTCCATTGTATATATAGACCACAGCTTCTTTATCCATTCATCTTTCGATGGACATCATTGTTGTTATAAACATTTAATGGAAAACAATAACCCTGATAATATGCCAATAAAACAATAAGATAAAATTTCATAAATTAGTTTCATAATTTAATAGTAATAGCCGTGCTAATTTTCATTTTAAGAGTAGATACATTTGCTGATAGTTAATAAAAGGGAAGCTATCAGCATGTCCAAGTGAGAATATTTGTAGGTGTGTGAGACAGGAAGCACACTGAAAATATTCTGAAAGAGAATTCTAATAGAACTGCTCACCAAAAAACATTTTCTTGTGCAGAGACTTATGCTGTTCTTAACAATAACTGATAAGACCCTTGGATCCAAATAATGTGAACCACAAGGTATTGTGATTTTCCATCAATGTTTGAAAGATAAAAATATTAATATGGACAGCAGATCTTCAAGATAACTCAGCAAAGGAAGCATTATTATATTACTGTTTGCTGGGCAGCTGTGTAAAATATGATAGGTTGTTCTTAAAATACTCATGTAACAAAAGCTCTCTGGGATATACAATATGATTATACTTCATGTTATTTCTAGCTTTGTACCTGAGAAAACACCCAGATAAACTTAGCAGAATATGGTAAATAAAAACCATATGTTCACCAATCTATTTTTAATATCCACATTGTATAGAATATATGCTTAATATATCATTTTTCAATGACAGTTTTATGTCTGCTAATAGTTATCTTGACAATCTTCTTGTTATTGAAAATAAGTGGTCAATAATGAAAATGCCAAGGTAGTTAAAAAAGATATAATGACAAAGAAAAAAGTTAGTGATTAACTGATTTCTGTTTCATTTCCATCATTTAAAAAAAAAGTAATACTTTAAAGAGAAAGTAAACAGCATGTTATAATTTATTATTAAAATATAAAGGGTAAATTCATATTTTACTGAATTCTTCAGAGCAAAATGTGTGGGCAGGTATGCATTTGAATCCTAAATTTTTTACACTTGAGCAGATCTACAACTGCTGATTGAAGAATGTTTTGGTGCCATGTGTCCCCTGTAGCCCATCCCAAGCACTCACCGGAGGTGTCTTCATCTGGGGGAGACCTCCCTGGGAACATAATAGCCAAAGAGGGCTGCCATCAAGTCCTTCCTCCTGGAATATGCACGTTCTTCCTCACATCAAAAGGTAGAATTTAGTTCTCCATCCCCATGAATCTAGGCTGGTGGGGTGGAGACCCTTTGGTTCCCACTTGGGCCTCTTGGAATGCGTGGGATTCCGCCTCTTGGAATGTGGCCCGCCAGGCTGTGTAAGAGGCCCAGGTCACCCGGAGAGACCATTGCAGAGTGTGCTGGTTGCTCCAGCAGAGCTCCCGGAGAGCAGCCCCCACCGCCCGGCCTGGGGGTGAGTTATCCTGGTTGTCTGGCCCCAGCTAATCTCTCAGAAGATTCCAGCCCCAGCTGCATGAGAGACCCCGAGAGAAAAGTTACCAACTGAGCCCAGTCAACCCATAAGATCATGGGTAACAATAGACAATATCCATCCATAAAATTGTTGTTTCAATAAGTGGAAAGATAATAAGTTATCTCATGTCACTGATCTTTGGCAGTTTGTTATGTTGCAGTACAAAATGGAAACAATTCTCAATGATCACAGTGTTTGGTATCCAAGCTATGTGATTTTTTTCCCAATCACTAACCAACTGATATAAAATTGAGGTAGCATTTTGGTCAAACAATCATGACATACATGACAGGTTTGCCCCTATTTAAGTGTAAATGGATGATGCTAGTTTCCTAATTTTACAAATCAGAGGGACAAATACACAAAAACATATGTTTTTCAGTTTATAAATATTTTAGGGAGGAATTAAAATTGTATTAATATATTGCTTCCCCTCATGAATCAAGAATCCATCCTGAGTTGGATGTTAGGTTGCTAGTGTGGAGTGGAGGCCTGCGCTGTTAGCGTTTGGGTCTTAAAACACCAATCTCTTTTAGGAACTGTAGCAAAGATGGTAAGAGCGATTCTCAAAAGAGTCTGGACAATTAGACTCGTTCATGCTTACAACTTAAAATATATCCTATACCAATGATCCTGAAGAAGGAAAAATGTTTTGCTTCATTTTATGGATTTGAATTTGGGGTTATGTTTGTTATCCCAGGAAAATTACCAAGAGAATATTATGTTTAGTTATCCCAGAAAAATTGCCAAGAGAATGATATTTTCTTCCTATGGTGAGATTTTTGACTATTGCGTTTTTGAAAATTTATATCTAAATTTTGAGAGAACTAAATTTTATTTTTTATTGGAGTTCAATTTGCCAACATATAGCATAACACACAGTGCTCATCCTGCCAAGTGGCCCCCTCAGTGCCCATCACCCAGTCACACCAACCCCCCGCCCACTACCTTCCCCTTCCACTACCCCTTGTTCATTTCCCAGAGTTAGGAGTCTCTCATGGTCTGTCACCCTCACTGATATTTTCACTCATTTAAGAGAACTAAATTTTAAACCCTTCCTAATTTCTTACCTTCTCTTTTCCTCCTTCCTTTGTTTCTTTCCCTCCTCCCTTCATCCATTTCTCATTTTCTGATTTATCACCATCTATTTGTATTTCATCTTCTAGAAAGATGACATAACTAAAACAAGATACTAGGATTCAGGTAATCATGTTTCTATCTAAATTCCACAAGTAACCAGATATGTAATCTTGGTTCACAGTCTACAGGCCTAAATTAATCCCTTTGAAACTTTAGGGGATTAAAATAGATTACCTTTTAAGACTTACCCATGCTGCTTTAAAATTATATAATCAAAAACGTGTAATACAAGGTAATTACAAGGTAAACATCAAAAGCTAATTTGGACAAGATATTTTAAAAATGTATCAGACACAGTATGAGTTACTTACTGCAATGAATTGAAGTCAGAATGAAAAGACAAATTACTTCAGGCTATCTAGTTCCCATAATACAATAAAGCACAAAATTTCTCTGTGGAAATAAATTCAGTTTTCTTCATTGACTTCTAGGAGAAATAAACATGATTCCCATGTATATGGGATATTGGGTAATATAATTGAACCTGTATTCTGTTACATATTAAGGGACCTGTCTCTCTACTCCCATAGCACCACAGACATATCACAATCCCTGCATTCACCAACTTGTATATTTACATATTTTAATAATTTCTGTATCTATTTGTCTAATTAAACTGAAATTTCTTAGGGGCATCTGACCTTGAGTTGTTTGAATTTTTATTCGCAGCCCCTATACAGTGTATGAAGCATTCAATAGGCCCTCAATAAGTTTTTGTAGACTAAAGAGGTACTGAATTGATCTTCAAATGGATATTTCTTGTCTCATCACATAAAAGATACCAAAGCCATATAATTAAGTTATAATTTAGGAAAGGTAGGTCTGTATAATTCTGATAATACAGTTAGGTAAGTAGCTTTGTGTTGGCCTTACAGTATTATGAAGATCCTAGCACGAAACAAAGAACAAGGTGCCCCTTAATGAGCATTTTCTTCATTATGAATATTCCATGTGAGTTTATGACAAGGACCAGTTTTCAGTCAGTCCAAAAGAATTAACACTAGTAATTGGAGTGCCATATTTTACACAATTGACTATAAATATGATTTAAAATAAGATTCAGGTGTCACAGTTCACATCTTACCGGGCCAGTGTAGAAGTCTGACATATAACCTGTATTATCTCTCAAGTGGAGGCCTGTCTTCTTCTTTATCAAGTTGGATCAGAAGAGTGCTTGAAACAGAAATTTTCCTAGAAAATAGTTTAAAACATTCCCAAGCACTTAAAGAAACAGTGGATTAAGATAAGTTTGGGTCAGGAGCAGAAAATTGAGCATAGATGTCATCCATTGGCTACAGCTTGCCACACTGTGACTTCCATAGAAAACCTAATTATGATAAGGCCTACAAAGATATATATGCTACAACCCTTCCTCTCTGTCACTCCCACCTCTAGTCACTGAAAGAGCTGATGCACAGGTGAAATTATTCAATATTTCAAGTTAAAGAATGTTGGCAAAATTTAAAGATATTAACTATGATATTGACGGTGCCATGTGAATATTTCAGATGGTGCTTAATCTCTTCAGCTGCTTTTCAGGGAGAAATATTTTATAACAATGTGATCCTCCAATTCTAGATTTCCTATGGATGTTGCATTGGCAGGATTCTGACATTTAAGTTTCTAAAAATTATTTTCAGCTAATGGATTCTTGGAATATGGATATAAAGTTTAGAAGCTGCCAAATGGTTCTAGACATCTGCTGGCTCTCTGTGCTCATTAGTGGAGTAAACAACCCTCTTGTAGATAATGGGTATAGAATATATAACCAGGCAGACGTGTCAGGAAGTTTCTTCAGGCTTGAGAAGAATACATACTGTTATTTAAACCAAATATTTCAGAATTGACTTTTAATAACAACGGAAATTAGTATATTTGTCTTTATCTTTGTGCCTGGTTGCTCCAAGTTTGAATGTAAACAAAATATTAGATCTTACACATAGAAAACTTCATAATATTAAAGCCTTGGTCATTGTAGACAGCTTGAAAAAGCATGAATGGGGAACACCTGGGTGGCTCAGCAGTTGAGCATCTATCTGCCTTTGGCTCAAGTCATGATTCTGGGGTCTTGGGATCGAATCCTGCATCAGGCTCCCTGAGAGGAGTCTGCTTTTCCCTCTGCTTATGTCTCTGTGTCTCTCATGAATACGTAAATAAAATCTTAAAAAAAAATTAAAAAGCACGAATGGAAATTTAAAAGGTCAGATTTTTGTTTTGTTTTGTTTTTCTCTGTGCTGCATTTCAGGTAAGGAGCTTAATTATTGGTAAATTGAAGAAAAAACAAACCCACTGGGATCATAAAATGCAACATTTTGCTTTTGAATCTTTAGGTTGTGTGATCCCACCGTGATTTTTTAAATTAATATTACCAAGTTAGGACAATCTTAACTCATAAAGATAATGATTTAGCTTATTTGTCCCTAGGATGAAGAAAATATGGAGTCTTCCTGGTACATTTGAAAAAGGGGTAATTGAATGACATAAGGCTGTAAAGAATGATGATTCATGAATGATGAGATTAGGATCAGTTGAGGTGAAAGCATCAACAACAGACTGGGATGCCTTAGGGAAGAGATTTACAATGAATTAGGAAAGTGAACACTGGCGATGATGTTAGTTCTCTAAATTTCATAGAGAGAAGTAAGCATTTGCCACTGTCTGGGTAATCAAGTGAAAGTTGAACAGAATGATCCTATGTATTGTGAAGTCTGGATGGTTAAAATATTGTCAATAATGTTCAAAATGTTAAAGTTAAGACCTATCCAGTTATTCAGTTTTTCCCTCAAAGTTTATTCAAATCAATACCACTGTTATCTTGTTAATTTTTACAGAGCTATATAAAAGAGTTTCAGATATATCATACTCAACTGTATGTCAGTATCTCAAATATTCCTTTGTTGAGAGGTAGAAATGTAAGTTAAGCAAAGGTAATTTTAAGGAGGCTTTTGAATTCTTTCAGGGCCTGGCTTATGACATAAATTCTTTTCAGGGCATTTATGACATTGGTTATTCTAAGTTAGCAAATATGCATCCAAGTCTACAAACTCAAGTTCAAGAAATACATCATTTCTTATAACTCAAATTAATCTTAATTTCAGCTTTCCATTTTGTCAGAAATAGCATCCCATTTTTTACTTAGGGGATCTCCACACACCTTCCTCCATGGTTGTGACCCTTACTTGTCAAGAGATCTCTTTATCAATGTTGGTAGTTGCCAGGGACGTCAAATCTCAGGGTTAGGATGAGGGGTTCTGTTTTCAGTAGTATCAGTTCATGCCAGCTTCTGACGAGGCACCCTTTATCTCGTGTTTTTCTCATTTGTCCATTATGATTTGAGATAATCCAATCTCTGTTGTTTTCCTAAAGGCCCTCTAGGTAATGGCAGCTCTCTGAACCATTTCCTTTACTCCTTTGTGCATGGAACTCATTCTGTTACTCCAAGTCTACTCTGGGACATGGAAAATTCTCCAAGGAGATCTTAATTCAGCCAGTGCCTTGGCATACCACACAGCATGGAATGTATACCATGCAAAGTGTGCCTCTTTTGCTTCAGTTGAATCTTTCCGACATGTTTAGGTCTCTAACCAGACTACAGACGTGATAGTCTTACAGCTCTGTATACATTTTGCACCGCCCAAAGGTGCCCGGCCAAGAGAGTAGGTGGAGGCTGAAATTGTGGGCAGTCGACATCCTAGGCCGAAATCCTGGGATTTCTCCCTGACACAAGGAAAGGGGTACCCTATGCAATACAGAGTGTTTTAATCCTAAAATGATCTTGCATCTTGCGTCTATTAAAATGGCATGTGGTTTATATCTTCTACTAAAATAGTGGATTGGACTAACCGATTTTCAGATTTTTAAATCAACCTGGTATTCCTGGGATAAATCACACCAGTCATGGTGTATAATTCTTTTTATATGTTGTTGGATTTAGTTTACAAATATTTTATTGGGGAATTCTGCATCTATATTCATCAGAGGTATTGATTCGTAGTTTTATTTCCTTGGGTTGTCTTTGTTTGCTTTGGGTTTCAGGGAAATAGTGGTCTCATAGTGTATGAGTTGGGAAGTGTTCCCACTTGTATTTACTGGAAGAGTTTGTGAAGGACTGTTATTAATTCTTCTTTAAAACTTTGGCAGAATTCTTGAGTGAAGCCATCTGTGCCTGGGCTTGTCTTGTGGGAAATTTTTTAAGTTACTCGTTCAATATCTTTACTTATTTTAGGTTGATTCACATAATTTATTTCTTCTTGAGTCCTTTTCTGCAGTTTGAGTCTTTCTAGGAATTTGCTTACTTAATCTAAGTTATCTAAATTGTCATACAGTAGATCATATAATCCTTCATAATTTTTGTTTCTGTAAAAATTGATTAAAGCATTCTCTATTTTTATTCCTGTTCTTAGTAATTTGAGTTTTCTCTCCTTTTCTCTTAGTAAGTCTATTTAAAACTTTGTCAATATTTTTTTAAATTTAAAACTTTGTCAATGTTAGTGATCTTTTCAAAGATCCAACTTTTGGGTTTATTGTTTTCTCTACTATTGTTCTATCTTCTAGTTTATTAATATCTGCTCTTATCTTAAATTATTATTTCCTTCATCTACATGCATTAGGTTTAGTTTGCTATTCTTTTTGCATCATGTTGAGTTAAAACACATTTTAAAGTCCTTTAATACAGGCATTTCAGCTATAATTTTTATTTTAAGTACTATTTTAGCCACATCCCATAAGTTTTGATATGTTGTCTTCATTTTCCTTCATATCAATGCATCTTCTAATTTCTATTTTGATTTCTTTTCTTTAATGCATTTGACATTTAGGAGTGTGTTAATTCCCACATATTTGGAATTTCCCCAATTGTTTCTGTTATTGTTTTGAATTTAATCTCACTGTGGTTAGAGAACATATTTTATATGTTTTCAATTATTTTAAATTTATTGAGGCTTGTTTTATGATCTATTGTATTGTCTATCCTGGAAAATATTTCATGTTAACTTGAGAAGCTGTGTATTCTGCTGTTGCTGTTATTAGATGTCTATTAGGTCTAATTGGTTTATAGAGTTGTTATTATTGATCTTCTACATAATTTTTCTGGCTTTTATTGAAAGTGGTGTACTAAAGTCTCTAACTGTTATTGTTGAAATGTATGTTTCTTCCTACACATCTGTCAGTTTTGCTTTTGGCTTCATGTATTTTGGGGCTCTGTTATTAGTGCATATATATTTGTCATTATTTTATCTTCCCAATGGATTGACACTTTTACCATTATGAAATATTCCTTTTTATATATATTAACAGTTTTCAACTTAAATCTTATTTTGTTTGATATTAGTATAGCCACTCCAATTTTGTTATAGTTGTTTGCATATACCTTTTTACTTTCAACTGTTTGTAGCTTTGAATCTAAAGGATCCCTCTGGAGATGCCTGGGTGGCTCAGTGGTTGAGCATCTGCCTTCAGCTCAGGGCATAAACCCGGGGTCCTGGATCGAGTGCCACATCGGGCTCAGGGGAGCCTGCTTCTCCCTCTGCCTGTGTCTTTCTTTCTGTGTATCTCTCATGAGTAAATAAATAAAATCTTTTAAAAAATTGAAAAAATAAAGGATCTCTCTGGTAAACAGCATATAGTTGGATCTTTCTTTTCTGTCTAGTATGACAATCTGTGTTTTGTTTGGATTGTTTAATATACTCATATTTAATTTTCTAATTGATACAGTTGGATTTACAGCCACTAATTTATATTTTGTTTACTACGTGTCTCATGTCTTTTTTTATCCCTCTGTTGCTCTTCTTTTGCATGGAATGAATATTTTATAGTATAATATTTTTATTCTTTTAATGATTTTTTAAAAAATATTTTTGAGCTATTTTATTAGTGGTTGCTCTAGGACCCACATATAATCTTATTAGAATCTTTATATTTGCCATAACTTAATTACAATGAAATACAGCATCATTATTCCCACATACTCTTGTGGGTCCAAATTATAACCTGGCATCTTCCTCTTACTCTAATACAATTTTTCTCACACTTGCCTGCTATTATTGTCAAATTTATTACATTTTATGTGTTATAGACATAACAATACATATTATTTCACACAATTGCTTTTAAAACAGTTTAGAGAAAAAAGAAGAACTATGCATTAATATTGTCTTTTCTAATTACTTAATTACTTTTCAAGGTGCTTTTCTATTTTGTGTGTGGATTCAAATTCTAATGATTCTTTCAGCCAATAAAACTCCCTTTATTATTTCTTGCAAGGAGAGTTTGCTAGTAATGGATAGTCCATGTTTTCATTTATGTGGAAATGTCTATATATTGCCTTCATTTTTTTGAAAGATAGTTTTGCTGCATATAAGATTGCTGGTAGACAGGGTTTTTTTTGGGGGGGCACTTTAAATGTATCATTCCTTATCTCTGATTTCCAAGGTTTGTGATAAGAAATAAGCTGTTAATCTTATTGCAGTTCTTTGGTATGTAATGAGTCATTTTTCTCTTGCTGCTTTCAAGATTTTCTCTGTCTTTTAAAATGTTTACTAAGATTTGTCTGAGTGTAGATTTCTTTGTACCTATCCTACTCAGAATTTGTTGAAAATCTTGGGTATGTCGATTAATGATTTTCATCAGATTTGAGGTGTTCAGTCATTTCTTTGACAATTTTTTTCTGCTCTCTACTCTCTCCTAGTATTCATGTGGTGTACTTAATAAGGTCCCACATTTCTCTGTGGATTTTTTCATTTTTCTTAATTCTTTTTTCTCTGTTCTTCATCTTTATCAGTCAATCTGCATGTTTGATTATTCTTCTTCAAACAGTTAAAATCTATTGTTGATCTTCCCAGTGAATTTTTCTAAGTAATCTCTAAATCCAACGTGGGTCTTGAACCCATGACACCAAGAGCTGCATACTCCACCAGCTGATCTAGACACTCCCCTAGTGGGTTTTTTAAAAAGATTTTATTTATCTATTCATGAGAGACACAGAGAGAGGTAGAGACACAGGCAGAGGGAAAAGCTGGGACCACTTCCTGAGCAAAAGCAGACACTCCACCACAGAGCCACCCAGGCATCCTGAATTTTTTATTTAAATTATTTTACTTTTAAACTCCTGAATTTTCATTGAGTACTTTTTAAAAAATAATTTCCATGTTTTTATTGTTATTCTCTATTGATGAGATAGCACCATCATATCCTCCTTTGCTTCTTTAAGCATAGTTTTTTTTTTTAACACAATTGTAATAGCTGCTTTGAAGTCCTCATCTTCTAATTCAAACATCATGTCCCTTTCCTAGATGATTTCTGTTGCCTGTTTTTATCCCCCTGTATAGGGGGATATTTTTTTGTTCCTTGTTTGGCTCATAATTTTTGGTTGACAATGAACATTTTATATATATATATATATATATATATATATATATATTTTATATATATATAAAAATTTATATATTTTATATATATAAAATTTTATATATTTTATATAACCATTTTATATATCAATGGTTGATATATTGTAGCAACTCTGGCTACTGAGTATCTTACTTTGGGACTTTGTTGATTTGTTTTTAGTAACTTAGCTGGACTATTATAGTGTTTTTAGTAACTTAGCTGGACTATAGTATGAAGCTTCTGATGTCACTCCTTAGAAGGCCCAGATTTGGCATGTACCAGACTTGGCATGTACCCTGGCATGTACCCTGTCACCCTGAGATGACAATGGCTTGTACCCAGACTTGGCATGTACCCTATCACCCTGAAATGACAATGGCTTTTGCTGGGCTCTTTGTTCCTTTCCCTGCCTCGGTTGCTATCACACCCAGCTGTTTGGCTATACTAATAGTTTCTGACTGATGTATTATTTTTAAAAGTGTCCTGGTACATACATACATTATTCTACAATGTGATCCATTTAAATATAAGTTATTTTGACAGGGTGGTTCTAGAAGTAAGTCTTTGAGGTTTGTTCTGATATCAGGAAGGATTTTCTTAGATGTCTCATTCTCTGTTTTTTTTTTTCTGATAAACTAGCTGGCCTACCTACAGTTTATCATGTTGCTCTCATGAATCTACTAAGACACCTTATAATTACTTATTTTCAAAATATACATTGATTTTTGAGACCAACTTTAGTCTTGAAATTCCCCACACTATGTTCCAAACAAAGCCAGTTTCTTTGGGGACAGATTTAAACTCTGTTTATATAGGCTGCCTTTCTCATTGAGCAAAATCTCTGCTCTAAAGCTCTGGAGTCATGGGCAGGGATAGTGTCTATTTCTAAGAGTGACTTTAAGCCAAGAGAGTATGATATTGGCATGAGTGTAAATGACATTAATGAAATAAGGTGAATGATCAAAAAATAGACCCATACATATACGAACAATTGAATTTTGACAAAGTTACCAAGGTAACTCAATGAGAAAAGATACTTCTTTTTTTCAAAAATTAGTGCAAAAACAACTAAATACTCATATGAAAATAAATAAACCATGTCCTAAACTTTATATACAAAACTTAATTTTTAAAAGGTCACAGGCATGAAAATAAAAAATAAACTTATAAAGCTTCTGGCTGACATCCTAAAGATTTTATGTCTAGGGACAAGATTTGAAAACATAAAGAATTTTATAGCAGACACAATGAACACAACATGAAAGAGAAAAATTCTGATAAATTGGACATCATCAAAAAAAAAAAAAAACTTTTGTTCTTTGAAAACCATCCTTAAGGATTGAAGAGGTAAGCAAGCCATCAAGTGAAAGAAAATACTGTTATATATAGAACAAAGGAATTGAATCCAGGTTATATGAAAAACTCAGTTATAAGAAGACAATCCAATAATTGAATATGAATAAACATTCAGACTCTTCTCAAAAGATATATGAGTGAATAATAAGCTTAGAATTATTTTCAAAATCTTCAAAATTCATCTCAAGTTAAAGTATTCCTTCTCCCCCAGTGTGGGCTTGTTTAAACTGGAGGCTGATAGTCTTTATTTTTCCAGCACGGTTTCTGGTCAATACAAGTGGTGGTTTTTAACACAAATAGTTTGAGGAATATAAGGGAGGAAAAAGTAAGGAACAGGAGGTTGTCATCACTGTATTCTGTCAAATGTATGCTTTCCTTTCCTTTCAAGGAAATGAGTGTGGGCTTTACAAATAGACTGATTGTGGTCTTATTGAAAACAGTAGCCTCGTATCTAAAGGTAGAGAGGCCTGCTGAAGCAGTTTGGGTCAGCCGAAAAAAGGCTGGGGTTTGAGAATCTCTGCACTTCCAAGGAGAGCAGGCTATAGGCGAGCATTTCCCACAGAAATTAAAGGGCCACCTAGATGGCCTGGGAGATGACTGCTGAGACGTTGGATTTGTAATGCTGGAAGTCCAGAAATGCTGAAAGTCCAGAGCAGAAGGTAGGAATTACCTGGTAACAGCCAGAGACGATGCACATCACGTCAACGACACTTTCGGGAGAGATCACCAGCACTACAGGGTCTCTATGCCCTATATTCTCTATGTCCGTGAAAAATACCCTCAAGGAGAAAGTCAGCTTTAAGCATCTGCCACTTCCAGGGACAATCTATGTCACTTTCTTCCAGTCAAACGAGAATGTTTTTGTCCATAGTTGCTAACTCTGTTGTCTGAGGTTTCACCCCAAGCATAGAGAAAGAGCTAGCATCACAAGAGTAGATTAAATTAGGTAATAACATGGAAATACTAGAATTATTTTTATTGCCTAAAAGATGTGCCAATTTGGGGTCATATTGGTAATGACTGGCAATGGGCAAATATTAAATTTGCTTTTATAAACACATAATATTAAAATGTTAACCAGATTAGAAATATGAGTACTAAAATAATACCACAATTACAGTTCAGCGATTACAGCTTAATTAAAATAGAAATAGAATTGTCAACATCTTGATATTTTGTCATTTTCTCTGGGAAAATTTTGGAGGAAAGTTCCAAAATAGGTGTTCCCCATCTCCTATGCAACTATGCTTTTTTTCTATTGGCCTCTTAGACTAAAAATCAAGATTATGGTAAGAAATGTCCTATTGTATAAATTTTGTATACAATCTTGACATGGACTGGTATTGCTTACTATGAAGTATCTTATATAATTTCAACAGAAATCAGAGAGGGAATAATCATCATAAATACAATAAGCTAAGTGATCAAATTTAAATTTTCACTTAAAAATGAAACAAGATATTTACCAATTTACTTTTCAGTGAGACATTATGATCTGGTTAAAGAGAAATATATGTGACAGAGAGAGTCAATGTAATTACATCAGAATTCCAGAGATTTAAAAACCCCTTTTTGACCCATTCACCTTGTCACAGCTTAGTATTGCCCTTCTACTTGTCAGTTTAGAATTAGCTGTCAAATTTTTTTAGTTACATGTCAATCTTTCTCTTCATTTTTAAACCATTTTATTTTAAAGGGAAGGTGTAGTAAGAAAAAGCCTTAGATAAACCTATGTTTGAACCCCATGTTTTGTCAGTAATTAGACACCTACCATTATTTTCTGAATTTTATTTTATTACATTGAAAGTAGAAATAATAGAATCTATTAGATGATCAAATTAGATGAATTAGTGAATGAAAGCCTAGCACAGATTAGTTACTCAAGAAATACATTCCCTTCCACTGCATATCAAACTGTCCCTTTGAAGTTAGAAAAAAAGTGACTGTCTTATTTATCAATTTAAAAATTAATACAAAGAATGCACATATATTATATATCATTATTAATGAACATTGCAACAAATAAATAACTAATGGCACCCTGACTTCTAAATGTCAATTTTATAAATACATTTCTAAATTTCTTAATGTATTCTCTAAGCACTAAGAAAAATGACTTTTTTCTTATATTACAAATTTCACTGCAGATGCCACTAGAGGGACTAGTATTATCAGAAGTGTCTTTCAGAAGCATCAGCAGAAAATCTAAAAGGAAGATGTATTAAAGTGAAAATACCAGGTAATGATTTCTGGATTTAGAATGTTTTATGAAAAATAAAAACTATTTTCCTGCATTGATTCATCTTACTTCTATAGACTTTATTTCACAATAATTGGCATTCAATGTACTATTTAGAATTATTACACCTCACATCCAATTTTAAGTAATTAAAAATAATGTATTAAAAATAATCCTTCAATAGTTTGTATTGTGTGTGATCTGTTGTTAAAAGTGTGACTCTTTTAAATGTTTTAGGGTGCTAGCCTTATTTTTTCAGTTTGGAGGCACTATAGTGTCAAAAAAAACTCTTACCATATTTCTAAAGTAGGTTAAATGAAAATTAAATCAGTGGTTCTGTTAAGATTATAGGTAATGCGTGGAAATCTCAGGAATATGTTCATCTCAGGATGATAGTCAAAACAACTGATTTCATATTTATTAAGCATTTACTACATTGAAATCATTTTGCCTTGGAAGAAGAGATGACATAGTCAAATTAGGATACATTGAGGTTTAATTTGCAAAGCTATTTTTTTTTTGCAAAGCTATTTTAAAGAAAGTAGTGGGCCTCATATAGGAGAACCTCAGGGTGAGTAATCCAGTAACCCTGCAATGAGGAAGAGAAGAAGCAATTAAGGAAGGATAGAGTCCTGTGAAGGAGACAACCTAGAGATGAGCAGTGATCTAAGGTCAAGAAATATAGCCTGCTAAAGGCGACACCCCATGGAGAAAACCAGAAGGGATAGTACCTCTCTTCTCTCCTTATCTGTGGGCGCTTCCCATCATGTAACTCATGGACGGAGCAGTCTTCAGGGCAGACCTCAGGGTGGAAGGCGGTGAATCTACAGGGACAAAGGGAGAGTATGCAGCAAAGGAATAAAGACTAAATTGCTTTTGTGATGATACGCTGAAGTATCAACGTACACCCAAGTATAGGTGTAAGCAATGTTCTTTAGGGGTTTACAAAACAAGTGATTAATTATGTATTTGGAAGATCCAGGAAAGCTTAAAGGAAGGAGATGGCATGGCATATGAGATAGTTGATTGGTAATGTGCAAATTGCTAAAAAATAAACAGAAATGATGCAAAAAGTGTAGTTTACTTAGCTAGAAAAAAATATATTTTTTTAAGATTTTATTTATTTATTCATGAGAGACAGAGAGAGAGAGAGAGAGAGAGAGGCAGAGACACAGGCAGAGGGAGAAGCAGGCTCCATGCAGGGGGCCCCGATGTGGGACTCGATCCCAGGTCTCCAGGATCAGGCCCTGGGCTAAAGGTGGCGCTAAACCGCTGAGCCACCCGGGCTGCCCTAGAAAAATATTTTGAAGTGCAAAAACAGTTGCTGGACTTACTACAAGTTTTCTGGGGGGAAAAAAAAAAGGTGTGTACGTTACTTTTTCAGTGTAGTTAATAAGGGAAAAATTAAAATATTCTTAATATTGTGAGCCTGATTATTTTCTATAACTTCTTTTTTGGTTTATGTTTCTGAGTAGCCAATTAAATAGGGAAAAGACATTAAAACAAAACAAAGGACCCACATAAAAAGCATTTGATTTTCCTTTTAAACTTTATTTTGTATTAATTTACTTTATCAGTGTAATAGATATATCTGCTTTAAATTGTCAAATGTCAGTAACGGCTAAAAACAAAAATAAAAAACAAACAGTAGTTGCTAATAGAGTAGATTCTAAATGTTCTCATCATAAGAAAAAAGTTATAACTGTGTTGTGGTGATGGATGTTAATGAGACCTATTTAGTGATCATTTCACCGTATACTCAAATATCAAATCATAACACTGTGCACCTCAACTAATATGATGTTACATGCCAATTATATCTCAATGTTTTTTTTTTAAAGCTATTTTGAAAGTTAGATCAAAACATTTCATAAGTTGGGATGCCTGGGTTGCTTCGTAGTTGAGCATCTGCCTTCAGCTCAGGTATGACCCCGGGGTCCTGCCATTGAGTCCCACAGCAGGCTCCTGCAGGGAGTCTGCTTCTCCCTCTGCCTCCCTCTGTCTCTCATGAATAAATAAATAAAATCTTTTAAAAAATATCATAAGTTTATGCTTGTTTTGCCTGTGAATTTGAGAAATTTGACATTGAATAGCAAAAAATGACACTTAATAAACCAAGCAACCAACCAATCAACCAACCAACACTTTTCTCCCCGTTCCCAATTTTCATGGATAGTCTTTGGAGTGCTCTTCTCTACTTGGACCACTATTCGGAGTACGCTGACAAGAGAATTACTCTCTGTAAATTTCTGTGAAGTCGAAATGTGAATTGTTGCTTTATTCCTGACCCAGATAAAAGCTCTCCTAAGGCTTTTTTGATTCCCAAAGAATCTGGTCCTCTTATTACTTCCTCAACTTCTACTCTATTTATATCAAACTACATTCCTAGAACATAGCAGAACATAGGATTCGGCTCTGGAAGACTACTACTCTCTCAGTCTCACACAAAACAAGGAACAATAAAAAACCTAACAATGTCTCTGTCTCTCTCTGTGTCTCTCATGAATAAATAAATAAAATCTTTAAAAAAAATAAGTATGAGCTGTCACAGCCAGGAGGATCCTGGGGAGACAAAACAATTAACTGTATGTAGTGTGGCATCCTGGATGGATCCTGGAATTAAAAAAAAAAAAAAAAGATAAAAATTAAGGAAATCTGAAAACATACAGACTTTGGTTAAAAAATCCCTATTTAAAAAAAATCCCTATTTATTGGGGTATCTGAGTGGCTCAGTTGATTAAGCATCTGACTATTTTGGCTCAGGTCGTGATGTCAGGGTCCTGGGATGGAGCCCTCTGTCAGGCTCCATACTCAGTAGAGAATCTGCTTCAGTTTCTCTCCCTCTGACCCTACTCCCACTCATGTTCTCTCTCCCTCACACTCTCTAAAATAAATAAATATTTCTTTAAAATAAATAAATAAATAAATAATATAAATAAATATATCTATTTATCAGTATTGGTTTCTTAATTGTGATAAATGTACCATGTTAATGGAAGATGTTGATAATAGGAAAAACTGGGTGTGGGGTATTTAAGATCCATCTGTACAATCTTTACAATTCTTCTATAAATCTAAAACTGTTCCTAAAAATATTTATTTAAAAATTGACCAGCTATAAAACTTCAGTAATATAATTTCTTCCCAATACTCCCCAGGACCATTAGCTAAGAACTTTTGAAAATTGAATTCACTCTTTTAGGGTTTAGAATCCTTCAAGATCAAAGATGTTACACTTTCTGTGCATTGAATTGTCCCAAACCTGAGAACTCTAGTTGAAATAAGTCTTTTTAACATTGCTTTCTAAAAGGAAATAAATGCCAATTATTAAAATTATTCAAACATTTTTGCTTTCGGGGGTATTCTTAAGAGAAGGCTAACACAACAGACTTATAGAATACTCTTGAATTTAAAGGGATTCCCTTAGAAAATAAATTTGAATATAAAAGTCTTTAAAAAAAAAACATTTGAGCTCTCAATGATTTAAATGTAAAGAAATTTTCTATATTATTCCTGTTTTATTTTCAGTTCATTATAAAAAAGCTATAGGAAAATGAAAAGTTGTTCACTTAAAAAGTTACAATAGGACAATAAAACAAGATAAATATTTCCTATAAACTTTAAGAAGAGTTATATTACGTTAATGGATGCTGAGTTGCTAATGCCATTTCTATGTTTGATAGAGCATCTCTAAGACTCATAAGTCTCTGTAGATTATATTTCATAAGAAATAGCATAGCCCGTTTGGACAAAGCCCAACTCTCTCTGCCCATCAATCATCTATCTATGGGTTTACATATGTTTATTCATTGTTGTAATTGGGTATATTTTTCACATCATTACACTGGCTAATGAAATTTCAAATGTCTAGTAACCTCAGAAAATATACAAAGAGCTGAATTTATTCTTAAGTATTAAAATAGAAAAGAATTATTAAATAGATCATCGCTATAATATATGATGCTAAGTGCTTCATACATATGACTTATTTAATCTTTATAACTCCCCCTGAAATAGGGACTTTTGTCCAATTCATTTTAGAGATTCAGAAATCTGTAGCTTTGGGAGGCACAGTAATGAGGAATCATTGCTTAAAGAGAGGGAGCCATAAAGCAGGGCGGGATAGATTCACTTCTCAGATCACTTTATAAGAAGTACAATACATCTGAATTTATTGCAGGGACAAGCTTTTACAAATACATTCCAGTGTATGCATTTTGTCCTTGACAGCTCTGTGTTGCTATATCAATTGTTAGTTCATTCAATTTATTATGCATTACATCTGAATGAGATTTTTCAAAATTTCCCACTGGATTACAAATGAATAAATAATATATTTTAAGTTATATAAATAATTATTAGGATTTGCTAAAAAAAGTATATTGTGTGCAAATGATTTGATAGAAAATTGACTTTATCTTTTTTTTAAGATTTTATTTATTTATTCATGGGAGACACAGAGAGAGAGAGAGAGAGAGAGAGAGAGAGGCAGAGACACAGGCAGAGGGAGAAGCAGGCTCCATGCAGGGAGCCCTACACGGGACTCGATCCCAGGACTCCAGGATCACGCCCTGGGCTGAAGACAGGCACCAAACCACTGAGCCACCCAGGGATCCCCTGCATTAGTTTTTTTTTTAACTTGTATAAGTTCCTCTTTCATATTTCTGCTAATATTTTCTTTCTCCTTCTATACACACATGTACATGTGTGCTCATGGGTGTGCATATTTAACTTGACTCTCTAGTGTTTTGTTTCAAGGACTTATAGCCATTAAATTCATGTTCCAGGGAGGTGGCAAATTAGGCCTTCCTCCATCTGAGTTCAGTCAGACACCATTCAGCAGCCTTCTAGCCATTATACCAAGGGCCCCACATGTATCTGTTGCTTGGGACTTGGTCACAGAGCTCTTCCATCTGTAACACATGGCAGAAAATCTCAGGTTTTATTTGGATACATCATGCCATGAGTCACATTGGATTTCTATTACTAAGGAAGAGAAGTAAAATGGGTATTGGGTAGCTTCAAACAGTTTCTGTCGCATATCCTTTTTCTAGATGTGACAGCTAAAATGCTTTTATTCCTTTTCCATTCTTTATAGCTTCAAGGTCCTGGATTTTGTCGATTTAGTTTTAGGGTTTCCCCTCACAATTTGTCTCATTTCTTTAAGAAACCGTATTTTACAGCACAATTACAATTTCCCAATCATCATAACATTATCCATTTAGAGTCAATTATGTATATTGCAAGTCATTACTTACCACTCTTTCCTCAACATGATCCTCATCTTTTATAATATCTTTGTTCTGATTTAATTGTTGTTTGGTTGTTGTATTTTCATAATTATTTTCTTCACAACACATATGTGATATATATTCTGGATCCATTTATATCTGAAAATGTCATTCCTTTTCCCTGACAGGTGAATAGTAAGTTGAGTGTAACTGCTTTGGTCTCTGTAGATTATATTTCATTGACTGCTAAGTTTTAATGTTATAAATAAGTCAGATTTAGTCAGATTCTCTTTCTTTTAAAAGTTACTTGCTCTTCTAGAAGCTTATAAGATTTTATATTTACTGTTGGAATTCAAAATTTTCGCTAGGTTATACCTAAGTAAATGACCTTTTTAATAAATCCTACCTGGGACCTAGGAGTCTTGTCAATCTTCAGGCATAAATCTTTCTTTAAATAAAAGAAAATTTCTTGATTCGTTTAAATATTGCCTCTCTTCTATAACATCCTTTTTTTTAAAAAAAAATTCAGGACTCTTTTTATATAGGTGAGAATTCTCTTATCTATTCCCTTAATAACTCATCTTTTCATTACTGATTTTCATGATTTATACTCTTTCTATATTTTGTATTTCTTTCAGCAGACCTTTCTGGTAAAATTAACTTCCAACCATAACTATTTTTTTTAGTTTATTGAAAAATTTAAATCAAAAATCCATTTTGTTTTGTTTTTGTTTCTCTGCAAATTGTTTTATATTTGGTATCCTTAACAGACTCTATTACTTTATCTCATTTGACACTTCCATTAGTTCCACTTCTTGTGAGATGGCTCTTTTTTGTTTCCTCCTGTGTTTTGTTTTGTTTTGTTTTGTTTTTAATTTTCTCACTGGTTTCTTTGCTTGCTCATGCTTTCAAACACAGTGACCATCAGAGGCAACAATCATCCTTGCTAGCTTTCGTCAGCCACCACTGGAATTGGGAATAACTCAGCCCACCGGAGCAGCTATTCATGGTCCTCCCAGTTCCTCAAGGTCAGACCAAACCAAACCAAACCAAACCAAACCTCTGTATTGTTTGATAATTATCTTGACTTCTGATGCACTCATCCATTCTATTTCTGGTAAGAAATCAGAAATGCATTTGTTTGTTTTTACAGATAGAAAAATCTCTTTTCCACTTTTGAGTCCAAGTAATTTGGAAAAAAAATAACCCCACACCAAACTTTGGTGGTTATTTGACTAAAACAATAGTTATCAGCACATTCTATTTGGGGTAGTTCTATTTTGGTGGGGGACAGGGCAGTAGGAGAGGGAGAGAGAAAATCTTGAGCAGGCTCCACACCCAGGGTACAGCCCCACATGGGGGCTTGATATCACAACCCTAAGATCATGACCTAAGCAGGCCAAGTAACTGACTGAGCTACCCAGACCACCAAGGTAACTATTGATTGGCTCATAGAATGGTCACAGAGCTGAGTACAGTCTGTTTAGGCACAAGGCATTTGTGGAATGAGAAATTTATTTTGCCACTGAGTTTAGATTTGATAGGAAAGACCTAGAATGGCTGAAAGTCCTCTTCACATCATGTATAGCCTCACAATCAACATAGAGAAGAAAAGAACTAAAAACTGGCACAATTTGTGTGCTGGAGAAACAGGTCGTCTGAAGCCTGTGTTACATCTGAAGTTTTTGATTATGTGAGACAATAAATGCCTCTTGACTGCTGGTTGAGGCATGAGCCAATCCAGATAACACATGTAGAGGCTCCTCCCACCTCTCCCCCATCATGGGAATATATGTGCTGTCCACCAATCCCACAGCAGGAATTGTTTTCAAGGACCCAGACTCCAAAAAGTAAAATATTGCTGAGACCATCCAAATGGTATGTGTGCCTATATAAACTTAAGATTCTTAGGGGATCCCTGGGTGGCTCAGGGGTTTAGTGCCTGCCTTGGGCTTAGGGCCTGATCCTGGAGACCCGGATGGAGTCCCACATTGGGGTCCCTGCAAGGAGCCTGCTTCTCCATGAGCCTGTGTCTCTGCCTCTGTCTTTGTCTCTCTGTCTCTCTCTCTGTGTCTCAAATAAATAAATAAATAAATAAATAATAAACAAACTAACTAACTAAACTTAAGAGTCTGACAGGCAGGTGTGGAGATTTACTCATCTTGTCTAGATCAAGAAAAATAACATTTATTACTCCAGAAACTTCTCTTATGCTTACTAGTTAATCAGTAACATCCAAGGGTAACCACTGTCCTCTAGTCTAACAGAGTAGATTAGTAATTATTTATATAAATGGAATGTATATGAATTTTTTGGTCTGGATTCTTTGACTCAGGATTTTATTTCTGAGCTGCATTAATATTGTCCTGTGTGGTTATAGTTTGTTTATTCCTGTTGATATTCTGGATTCCATTGTGTGAATATACCACAGTTTATCTACTTTTCTGCTGATAAGCATTTGGGTAGCTTCTGTTGAGGCTATTATTTATAGTAATGCTCTGAACACACTGGAACTTGTTTTTCAGTGAGCATATGTATGCACTTGTGTTGGGAGCACACCTAGGCATGTAATCACCAGGTCAAAAGATAGGTACATATTCAGTTTTAGTAGATGCTGACAATTTTCTCTAATGGTTGTAACATTCCGCACTTTTAGCAGCAATAGATGAGCATTCTGTTTCTTTCCCAGTTTTGCTAACACTGGTATTTTCATTAAAAACTTTTAAAATGTTGATTTTCTGTCATTTGCAATAATTTTTTATTATTATAAAAAAGCATTCCTGTTTTATTAGCTTTCCTCCTCTGGCTACTGTTTTATGTTACAGAGGGAGGATTGCTCATTCATGTCAAATTCAAGCCTCCATCTTTCGGAAAAAAATTCTAGTGTTTTATTCCTTTAAATATAAAAATATATATTCTGTATTATAAACCTTCCTGTCATTGCCAGGTAACAATAACTATACAGAGTCAATGTTCCTGTCTCTGCTTTAGTTTTTTGGAGTCACACTGTCAATTGATGAAGGAAGATTTCATCATTCAAACATTGACTCTGAGGACAAATTTAGATTATGTATTCATTCTATTTAAAAAATAAATAAGTAACTAAAAAGGAAAATAATTGTGTCATAATTGTCTCTTCTAGAAAGCCGTAGGGTTAAAAATATATATTTTTTGAGTATGGATCTTAAAAGGAAAATTAAAGACATTATTCTGTTGTACTTTTTATTCTTTGAACTGAAATGACATTATAGATGTTTCAATTATTATAAAATAACATGTGTAATTTCATTGTTGTTGAACATGTGAATTCATAAGTAGATTTTTAAATCTGTTGCCTATAATCAAAGTTAGTAGACTTTTCAGTGACTTTGTCCCATTTTGGGACTCAATCATTTTGGCACTCAAATAAATGTTTTTAAAGGGATTCTGAGTAAATAATGAATATGAAATGGAAATGGAAACCTCTAGCTAAGAGTCTTTAGCCTTCTTATCGACTTGTTCTAGGCCAAATTAGAAGTTGGAGCCATGGTCAGAAGCAATAAACCTCCTTGATTGTGATTGTTGCTAATTGTATGTTTGAGACCAACAGAACAAGTACTTGTTCCTATAAAGACTTAAATTCCAAGGAGTTCTGAGCATGACCACTTTTGCTCCAGGCCAATCCAACAATTCTTGTTCTTGTTTCTCGGTTATGATAAAGAGCTAAACATTTTTTACTGTGTCTTAGAATTTACTGATTTAATCTGTAGTGCTAATACTTTCCCAGAGAGGTTCTAATAAAAAAATTAAATCAATTTTATCAGATATCTTGGCTCAAAGGTTTTGAAGGAAGCCTCTTATAAGAAATAAGATAATTGTGAAAGGGATTATGCAATGGTTAATCAAAAAAGATTAAAGGTGGAAAGATGATAGCAAATGTCTAAACAATATTGAGTACAGTTTAGACAACTAAGCTCATATAGTATTATTTATTCATATTTATATTGATACTGTTTAATTTGTAATTTTAAAATTATGAGCTTTTTTAAATGTATAAAACATGTTTCCACTAGAGATTATAAATAATTTCATTTTTACTTTTTAATTTATAAATGTTAATTAGTACTTGAAACTATCTCAGTTTCCCTTCTTTCTATGGCATAAAGGAGACTGAATTTCTATTGCTATTAGGTAGGATCATGTGCTTAGTTATGAAATACATACAAAAGTGGAAGTAACATTTCCCCAATTTTTCTTTTTCCTCACTATGTGTTAGACTTTCATTGAAATTCTCAAGCTATTATATCATAACAAACTAATTTGCTGAGTCACTTAATTGAGGACAATTGACCTCAAGAGTTGTGTGGGCCAGTAAAAACTGGCTGAAAATTCAAGAATCTAACTTTCGTTTGCTTTATCCCGTGATATTTTGAAATTGTTTCAATATACCCTAGCCTACCTTTTACTAATATGTAAGTCAATGCAATATATAGAATCATTATAACCTTTCAGGAATTCACTTTTTCCTTATATTGAGATTTATATGTGTGCAACCCAGTAAAGTTCATTGTTTCTTCCAATTTATTGTTAACATACTGTGATACAGTAATTAAGCCAAGAAAACTTTATTAAATCCCTTGGGTGGCTCACTGAATTTTTATAGTTGAAATTTTTGAATATTATTTGGATTGATATCTATTTTAACATTTTATATTATTTAGAGGGGATATCTTATGTTTTTTGTTGTTGTTGTTGTTTTGTTTTGTTTTTTATTTTTTTATATCTTATGTTTATATTGTGTAAAAGTGGGATCAAAAGATTCTCAATATATATGGCATAAAATGTTTCTGATTAATTAAAAGCAATGATAATCATAATAGCTATCATTTATTGAATATGCTATGTGCCAAATTCTATTAGTGCTTTACATATACTAACTCATTTAACCCTGTCTGTGTTATAGGTACTATTACCTCTATGATATACATGGGGAAACTGAGAACCACAAATATTCATTTACTTACTGTTATGTCCTGAATATTTGTTTTCCCCCAAAATTCATATCTTGAAATCTAATCCCTAGTGTAAAAGTATTAGAGCTATTAGAGGTAGAGTCTTTGGAAGTTAATCATATCATGAGGGCGGATCTCTCATGAATGTGATCAGTGCCTTTATAAGAAGAGGCCAGAGAGCTAACTTGCTCTCTTTCTACCATCTGAGGATACAACCAAAGGTCAGCAGTCTGCAGTCTAGAAGAAGACCTTCATCAGAACCTGACTGTGCTAGTACCCTGATCTCCATTTCCAGCTTTTAGAAATAATGTGAGAAACAAATTTTTCTTGTTTCTAAGCCATTCGGGCTGTATATTTTGGTATAGCACCTCAACTGAGATATTTATCCAAGGTCAACCTTTAAACACCAAAAGCGGAATTCACACACAGAAAAGATTCCAGAAACTAAGATTCATATGTTATGCTGAGTTCCTAAAAATGACTACCAAAAAAGCTTACTTAACAATTTAAGAAATAAAAATGTTGCTTCATTGAAAAAAATCAGTCAGTATCCTTTATGTGGCAAGATATAGAAAACAAGCCTCAGATTTATTGGCTTAGAAAACTTAAAAGTCCAGGGAAACCTCTGACTTCAGGTAAGACCAGAACAGATTCAAGAGATACAATCAGGGCTCAGTCTCTTCTTCTCAACTTCTTGGCTGTTTTCTCTAGGATCATTCTATTTTCATGCAGGTTTATCCTGGGATCACAAAGGAACACTCCAGGTCATATACTTTTTTCCATGTAGTGAGAGTTGATTCCAATGACTTCCTAAAAAGAAGAAACTTTTTCTCTCCTAGAAACATCAGTAAAGATTTCCTTGCTTGCATTAGTAGCATGACCCGCTAATAGGTTAAAGTCACTCCAGAACCTCATTCTCTCCACTCTCTGAAGTTATGGGTCAGGACAATCTTTCAAACCTGGTAGCTGAGTATGAAAAAGTGAGTTTGTCAACAGGAAATTCGAATATCAGTGGTGGGAGAGGAGAGAAACATATGTCAGGGAAGAACCAACAACTGTCTACACCAACAATTTTGCTTGTTTTTGATTTTTTTCTAGTTTCAACACTCATCAAAGCTAAATTAATGGATAATCACTTTTAAAATGTGCTTCTAGACTTCTGACTGGAGTTTCCATTTCAGTTTTATACCCATTGTTTATTCAAAATGTCCTTAAAAACATTCAAAATGAATTAATATTTCACACTGTAAAGTGACCGAAAAGCTCAATACTTCAAAATAAACAGCCATGTGCACATTTCTAGAATGTCTATCATGTTGGCATTTAAATACAGGGATGGTTTCCTTGTAACTTTCTTATGAATCTTGATTTCCCAAATTATTCATACATATGAGATAAGCCAGCATAATCATACTAAAAATATATCCAGACAAGTCTAACAAAAATTAAGATGGAAGTATCAAACTGACTAGGTATGTTCCCCCCTTCCTAATGGAACAAAAGTTATGAAGATAGTCATAATACAAATACTAGTGTTTAGTATTATTCTTCTTTAAATATAATGATAGGAGGGTTAGGTGAAGGGAAGAAAATCCTGCACTGACTGAATGCCTGTTGCTTTCCAGATCCTGTATTATGTAAAGTGCCATGCAAATTTATATATATCTTCTTATAACGTCACACCAGTTTTGTGGAAGTTGGTATGATTATTCCTGTTATACAGTTGACAAATTATATCTCAGTGAGTTACACAGTCTGATAAAATGAACAAACTAAGTATCTGTAGATCAACATTTAAAAGCAAGTCCATAGAAAACCAAAGTTCTTTTAAATTCCATCCAGCCGTTCATTCACTAATTCATCTATTTAGTTATTTTTTTGGTTGGTCAGCTAACTTGGTCAGAATCAAAAACAAGTTAGGAAAAACGACTTCCACGTTCTCATTCTGTTTTAATATATGCTGGTTGAAAATTAATTTTTATGGGACTAGTACTTCTTATAAACAACTACAGATGCTGTGTCCAAGATTTATAGACATATTAGTTTGGCAAATATTAAAGTAAGAACATAACCAGACTCTTGGGGGAGAAATATGAAATGATATATGCTAATTCAGTGGCTCAGTTTCTGAAGTGAATACTATTCTGTAACAGTCAGCTGTTGCAACAGTATAGCTGCATGACAAGCCATTCCCAAACTCAGGAGATTTGGGTACTAATCATTTAATTTTACACACAGTTGTCTATGAGTTGCTTGCAGCTCATCTGATCTAGGCTTGACTAACTCAGCTCCAAACTATGAGTTGGGTTCAAGTCTGTTCCATGTGCATCTAATTCCACTGGGACCAATACTACCCAAGATATATACAAGAGAGGCGAATGGAAGTTTTTAATGCCTCTTAAGGCATGGGATCATAAATTCTTGCTAATTAAGGAAAATCTGCTCAATGACTGAAATTAAGCAAAGGCTTCACATGAAGTGGATACTTTACATGATGATGCTTGTGTTCCTCATATGTTACTTCAGACTGTTTGCTTTGCTTCTAGTGCAATAACTAGGTTAAATCTTTGTAAAGCCTAAAGAGAGAAGTGCTATCACTGCTGCTGAAAGAAAATGATCTTTTATTCAGTGAAAAAGCACTGCTACATCTAGCTAACATACTGGCAATAACCAACATAACATATTTGCCTTGTAGATACTGGACCAGAGAGGAAAGAATATATAGCTGGATAAGACACAGATTTTTAAAAATGAGAGCAGTCTCTGAAAGCTCTGGCAAAGGAACATGTTGTCTTTTTTAAAAGATTTCATTTATTTATTCATGACAGACACAGAAAGAGAGGCAGAGACACAGGCAGAGGAAGAAGCAGGCTTCGTGCAGGGAGCCTGATGTGGGACTCAATCCTGGGTCTCCAGGATCAGGCCCTGGGCTGAAGGCGGCAATAAACCACTGAACCACCTGGGCTGCCCCATGTTGTCTATTTATATGGTGTTGGCTGTTGAAATGGACAATTGGAAATTTAGATTGGAAACAAAAAATATGTGGTTAAATAGGTGGATTGCAGAACTGCCTTAGTAGTATACTGAGGAAGGGCTCAACAAGTTAGGAAAATTAGACTTGATGAAATTGATTTATTATATAACACCAAAGAATATACCATTTGATTGTATTCTGTAGGAAGGCCCAAAGAATATGGCCTTATCTAAAATGATAAAGAATGGGGATGGTTGGGTGGCTCAGCGTTTGAGCATCTGCCTTCAGCTCAGGGCATGATCCCAGAGCCCAGTCCCGCATCTGGTTCCCTGTGGGGAGCCTGCTTCTCCCTCTGCCTGTGTCTCTGCCTCTCTCTGTGTGTCTCTCATGAATAAATAAATAAAAATAAAAATAAATTAAAAAGAATAAAATGATAAAGAATGTGTGAATGGAGGGGAACACCTGCATTGTTCAGGAACTCAGTGGTATATTTCTTTTGTAGGCCAGGGTTGAGGTTAAGAAATGCTATAGAGTGGGGCTCTCCATTGTCATTGTGGGCTGTAAGTTTACCGAATAGCAGAGACCATATGACAGCATTTAATTTGGTGGCAAAGTGAACATAATTGCATAATGGCTATAAGGTCAGAAAGGCCTTGACATTAGCTAAGAGTTCCTAAGGACAAGATAGATGAGAAGTCATGAAGTATGTTGCTTGACTTAAGTAACCCAAAGTGATCAAGACAAGCAGAAGATTGATGTCAGACAGCAAAATAGAAAATCACAATCTCTTAGTTTCCAGAATTGAGTCAATTCTTAGACATAAAGCCCATTGATTAAAAGGGAAGCTGTGATAATTGAGCTAGAAGCCTGAAATGCCATATATTAGTAGTTGTCTACCCAATGCTTTGCTAAATGGACCTACATATATTTATAGGAAAAACTAGAAATATATAAGGGAAAGAAAGATCCCAATATCTTTTTAAGGTCATTGGATCCTGGATGTTAGTTAACATTGATAACAGAGAACACAAAATGCAGTCATAGCCCCTTGTTAAAGTGAGGTTGTAAAAAGTCTGCATGATTAGTGACAACCTGGCCTCAGTTCATATCATATTAGGCTTACAGGACGCAGATCCTTATTATGGTCACTTGCTCAATTCCAAAATATAAAATTGGACTGCCTACACTATCGGCTGGCAGGCTACTCGCATTGGTTCTCTGCCTTGTAAAGTAAGAGCTATTACAGAAGGGAAGTCTGAGAAGAAGCATGTGGCTCTGTTTCCCCATGGAGAAGATAGTAAATAAGAAACCAAGTAAAAGCAGAAAAGTATATGGCACATTAAGAAATTTAAAGGATGTAGGTGCTACTCTCAATTATTTAAAGAAGGAATCCCTCATAAGAATTTTAATTCAGTGTTATGACTCCTGAGAAAACCACAGGGACCAGGTCCCTGCTGATGGACTATCACTAGTTGAAATGATAAGTTTATCAGAAATGATAAAGCAACCTTCAAAATAATTATGTTGATCTGAACTCACATTTAGCCTATTAAAAACATTCGTTATTATTGTACTTAAGCCATGTGTTATAAATTAATGGTAAATAATAGTATTTGGTGGTTAGTTGGAAAATGGATGTCAAAACCATGCTTGTGTAAGTTATATTACATTCATAAAAATCAAAATTAACTTTTGAATAAAAACATACAGAAAAATACATGGGAAAATGTTATAATTTTAAACATGCATCACTCTGGCATAGCTGTCTATCACTTCAGAATTGAGAATAGAAATGTAGCTAGGCTTCTAAGATTGAAGAGACAGGACCTTGGAGAACTCTCTCAGGATTTCAGCAAATATTGACCATTAGCAAATTCTCCCAACCTGAAAATTTCATTATGACTATTCAAGACATTTTTATAAAGCTATATAGTTATTAGAGCAACACTGTGAATAAAAATGTCCCAGGGAATAACAGTCACTCACTGATATAATTCCTCCTGTGTGCCTCTATCACTCAGAATTCTTGGTTGAGAACAACAGAAACCAATTCTATTTGAATTCAGAAAAAAAAAAATTAATTTATTGAGGGGATATCCAAAAGCTCAAGGAATCAAAGGAAAACCAAGAGGATTGGGCTCAGAAAAGCACCAGAATCTCTCAATCTAATTTTGGATGCTTGGCCGGGTGGGCAGTGAAGGTTGTCAAAGTCTCGACTCCAGACTGGCCATAATCTTGCCACAGTCACCATATTGAGTCATTCTTTGACTATCATTTTTTTGTGTGTGTTATGCATTATTTCCTCAATATATAAATTCCTGGGAATTTTATCTGAGGGCCTTGTCATGCTCTGGCTGCCATCAAGTGGAAAGAAGGAGTATGTGGACAAATAAACTATAGAGCTTTTTATTCTTTCAAAAACATTGGTTGAGAGTGGGTGCAAGTGATAGAGGTCCCTTGATTACAGATGTATCAGAAAAGAGGCTTTTGCCGCCTAAGTAATTCAGACCATTGACATTATGTTCTGAAGGATACCACATTATATAGGTCTAGAATTGTCTTCTTGATACTACCTACCATTTGTATTGGTGGCACACAGCAGCTGGTTATCTTCATGAGGTCTGACATCGTGAATGGATCACTTATCTGGATGTTGAGGCAAGAGAAAGTGACAGTTTATCATAATGTTAAAGTATAGACCAATATAATTTTGTAAGTGTCAATACCTGATTGACACCATTTACTATTTTATTATATTGTCCACTTCTGTAGACTATTTTTGTCTTAATAACTATTGAGGGGCTCATATTAATCTTGTGAGTCAATATTAAATCATAAGCAGGTATTCATATAATTTAATAGGAGAGAAATACTGTAGTCATGACTTACATCTAGATTTACACTAATGCAATTCTTCATGAGGAAAGTGACATGAATGAAAGTTACCATGATATTAAAGCTTGGTCTATGAGGAATATAGTCCATACATCCTGTACCTAACTAACACGACTCTGTGATGCAATGGCCCCAGATCAAACACACACAATAATAGTTTCATCAGCACAGATGATGCAAAGCTGCTTGTTGGGTCCAAGGCTATCACATATGGTCATACAGTTGGTTGATAGCACAAAGGCACCTGGTGGGAAGAACTAGCAAAGGCTGACATGTAGCTCACTGCTTGCAAAGCCGTATCCCTTTCGAGCACATTCATTTGCTCCAAGGTGGGAGGTGTCCAAGTGATTCCAGGGTGTCCTATGCTCTTTCCCAAGATGTGAATTAATTTCATGTGGGTTGTGGCTGGACAAATCAGCGTTCCTTCCCTCTTTGCATGGTGTTGATGTTTGATGGAAAATCCAGCGTAAAAAATTTTGTCCTAAGTCACTCCTTTGACATTAGCAAAAGAGTTCTTTTGATCCTTTCCAAATGAGACATTGATGGAATGATATTGATTTATGTAAATGAAAACATTTGTGTGATCCTAGGAGAGGTGTTTTTATTTGACTTATCGCCTCTGTTCCAGGACACAGGGACTAATTTTTTTTCCCTTTCATGAGCTCCTAAAAGCAAAGTAACAATTCCAAACATGTCAAAAGAGAGAATTGTGATTTTCTTTTTTAGTGAAAAGGACCTTGTTTCAGCAGGAATAACTTTATATATTGTTGAATATACAGTCTCAATTTTTGTTGGTCTTTGCAGACTGAAAGTATAGCATTTTCTTTCTTTCAGCATTGCTGCAAAGCCTTCTGGGATATGATATCTGGCTGCTATAGTGGAATCAAGAAGCGAATGGTTCTCTAATTGTAAGTTGAAACTCAAATCCATAGTCTCAGGTTTGGTGACTCCAATATTTTCTTTGAAATAGAAAGGCTGCCATCCAGAAGACTTTCAAAATGAGTTATATTCCCTCCCTAAAATGTTTGCAAGCAAGGAGAGAAGCAGTGGTGATATCATCTATCCCTCAACTTCTGTGAAGAGGGAAAATATTGATATTACACACAATTCTGGGAGATGCATCAAGACTATGAGGAAAAAGCACTTAAGAGACAATTATTTCCTGATTTTTATCTTTTGTGGAGACAGCTGACAAGATTTGTTTTGTTAATTTTTGTCACCTGGGCACCATTTATTTTTTTCTAAATATGATAAGAGCAGAGTGATAATGCCATGCAATGATGCTCTGGCTGGGTGGGGGGAGCAGAGGTGGTTTTAAGCATTTGGAATATGACTTATAGATCCCTCCAACAAGAAACCAACTCGTTCTAAAAAAATCATTTTTCTCTTATGTTGGACTTGTGATCATGCTAATGAATGTCCTTTGATTTTAGTAATAACAAGAGGTAAAGAAGTAAATTTGGAATTTCAAATGCCTAACTCAGAGTTAAGCGCACATGCGGGATACAAATAAATACAAATACATGTATTTGAATGGCATGGCCCTCTAAAAGAGCAAAAGGTGGGATAAATGTCGCTGATTGAAAATGAGTATCTTAGCTCATGCTTTTGTCCCAGAGTTTCAAAATTCTAGTGCATGTTGAACTCACTTGGACAATTCAAAGATTTTGACTTCTTAGAACTTATGATCTAAAACAGACTAAAATAGTAGAAACAGATGTAAAAATAATTCAGACTATAGAAAAGATATTAACATTAGCAGAAATATGTTTTCTATTTATATTACATATACACATGTGGTGTTTCACACTGGCTTTTTTTTTTACATATTAGCATACTTACATGAAGGTGTAATCACGTGATGTGTGCTTACTCCTTTCTTTGGAAAAGAATCTAGAAAAATCATTTTCCTCTATTATTTTTTCTTTTTCTTTTATTTTTTTAAAATTTTACTTTTATTTATTCATGAGAGACACAGAGACAGAGATAGAGAGAGAGAGAGGCAGAGGCACAGGCAGAGGGAGAAGCAGGCTCCATGCAGGGAGCCCGGCGGGACTCGATCCCAGGACTCCAGGATCACGCCCTGGGCTGAAGGCAGGCGCTAAGCCGCTGGGCCACCGGGCTGCCCACCTTTTTATTTTTTGCTATACAAACCTGTTTTATTTATTTTGAAATTTTTGATATTAAAAGTTTATTTTTTTTCAATTCTTGGTCTTTATTAAAAAGAAGGCAAAGAGAGCCCCACAATCCAAACATTCCCCTGAAATAGGCACATTTGAAGGTGAGGCTACAAGAGGTCACATGAACAGGTAGAAACGGAATGAGCAGTCGGGGCAGGTGGGCACTCACCCGAGCTTTGGAAAAACCCTTGAAGGTGAAAGCAGACAGAACCCAGTACGACCACCGGCCCAAGAGCCGCAGAACTACAGACACCGGCTGGCAGGTGGAACCTGTGAATGACCCAATCCCTGGGCTCCTGAAGAAACAGAACATCTTGGGGTTTCTCTATTTCCTGGGAAAATAAAATGTGGTGATTATCGATTCAGGAAAAGGGGCTGCCACATGAAGATGTAATTAGGGATTTGGGTGCTCTTCCTTGCATGGGATGCTTGTGAGGAGAGGGAAAGTAGGAGAGCAGAGAGACCTGCCCAGATCCAGGCTCGGAGCTGTGGGTAGGAGCAGCTGTGGGTGCCGCAGCAGAGGTCCCAGAGAAGGATGGGATGTTACCCATCAGGCCAGCGGGATGCTGAGCCTTTAGCCTAATTGGAGGTGGGCCTGGGGGAAGAATGGGGTGGGCTCAATTTATGTTCAAGTTCTGCTTCAGTAGAACACCTCCAGATACCATTCAGGAACGTCCCAGTGGGGTCCAGCTTTTCTCGGATGGCACAGAATTTCTTTCTTTCTTTCTTTCTTTCTTTCTTTCTTTCTTTCTTTCTTTCTTTCTTTCTTTCTTTCTTAATATTTTATTTATTTATTCATAACAAACAGAGAGAGAGAGAGAGGCAGAGACACAGGCAGAGGGCGAAGCAGGCTCCTTCCGGGGAGCCTGATGTGGGACTGGATCCCAGGATCCCAGGATCACGCCCTGAGCTGAAGGCAGATGCTCAACCATCGAGCCATCCAGGTGCCCCTGGCATAGAATTTCAAAAAGGCTAGGCACATTTTTAAAGTCCTTTATGGCACAGTTGTGGGCCTGGGCCCAGTGGGGCCTGCCCCTGTGCCATCTTCATGATGGTCTCCTAGGCCTGCCAGTAGTCCAGCTGTGGCACTTCCTTGCCACAGGGCCTGTGCATAATGATGTTCATCTAGAAGCTGTCCCTTTGGAAGCAGGAGCTCAGCAAGATGTCATCCCAGGGAGATGAAGCACCTCCACAGGGTAATGGGCCACCATCTTGGGATGGGTCTCCAGCAAGTCCTTCAGCTCCAACAGGGTCTCTGTGGTCTTCTCTCTGGGGATGGCCCCGTCGTTGATGTGCTGCTTGAAGCCACACTCATAGGTGGAGATCTTATAGCTGAAGTTGTTACTCTCCTTCCTGATGAACAGGAGCCAGCAGAAAAAGCCATTGAATCAGCCAACGAGGCCCAGCAGGAAGGAGCTGATCCAGAGCAAGAACTCCAGTAAATAGAATTTGATGGCAGAGTCCCAAAACCAGTTGGCTGAAGAGGAGGGGGGCTTGTTGGTGTGGGAGATGATGCTGACGTTCTCACGGTGCAGGAACTAGAGGAAGCAGAAGTATTCAGATCTCTTCAGGTTGTCAAGGACCTCTTTCAGGATTGAGGAGAAGATTTCCTGCAAGTCGAACTGGTGATGGTGAAGATGACTCTAAGACAGACCAGGTACACCTGTGGGGCCTAGAACACCTCTGAGTTGCTGAACTCAAAGCACTCAAAATGGTTCTGACGGCCATCAGTAGGGTCAGCGCCGCCCCCTGGGTGGCAAGGATGCCCTTATTTGATTCTTGTGTTGTGCACTCTGAATCCAAGGATGCTCCTTGCAGTCATGTCTGACATGGCTTCTAGGTTGGAAGAGGCCATGCTTGTCCAGCTGTGGGTGCAGGTTAGCCAGGAGGATGCCGGCCTCCACATTTCTTTAAGCAAAGATTGTATTTCTCTTTTCAGGAAAGGTCAAAAGTAAATGGTTAACTCATAAAGACCCGCTGATAAGAAGATTCAGGACAATATTCTTGACATAACCTGACATTCTTCCCATTCCCCATTTTCCCCCCCAGAATTGACCCTTACCCTTTATCTGTCTTTTCTTTTTACACCCCCGGTAACATTTGCAGTCTTGAAAGCAAATAGTACAAATATGAACTATGACCAAGCTTATTACTCTTGCACGCATCCCCTGCATCCTGAACACAGGGTCCCTGTTCAAGGGTAGGGCCCTTGATTTTCATGCGTCCTCTTTCTTACCTCCCCAGGTAATCATCAAACACATTGTTGAAAAAATGAAATTGGCTTAAATGAACATCAGGACCAAAAGAAGTGGAAAAAGAAGAAGCAGGATACTGTGGCTTCAGGAGTGAAAAAGGGGTGGAGGGTTTCTGCTCTGTCTCTGTGGCAATGAGGATGAGTGAATTATTTTCAAATAATCATTATTTATCTTTATAGTGTCATCATGCTGTTTCCTCTCCCTTTTATGCAGACCTGAGCAATTGGTATTGGATCTAGCATTGCATTTGATAGGGAAAATAAGGAGAAGGAATCCCAAATGTTCAGAAATTAGATCGAATAAATTGAAAATGGGGACCAAGGAATTCTTTACTTGACCTTCTGTTTCCTCATCTCTGCAATTCAAATTCAATGGTTTAAGACTCTTACTTGACATCTGATTAAAAAAAAAAAAAGGAAATACTATAATCACATTTAATCAATTCTAAAAATTCACTCCGCTCCATTTGTTTCCCATAGAAAATAATCAAATGTTACTGTCAGAAGACCACATATTTTCAGAAAGAATTTCAAAAATTGTTCAAAACTCAGATTCAGTGCTTAAATGTTAAAATTCTGATTTCTATCTGCCAAGGGACAATGAAAAACTATCAGTGAAGATAACCCTGGATGCCACCAGGTTAGACAAATCTATCTATTATCTATTATCTATCTATCTATCTATCTATCTATCTATCTATCTATCTATCATCTATCTATCTATCTATCTGCAAATTATATCCTCTTAACCATTAGTGCATTAGTGTGATAATTTAGGAACGTTTACAGCTAAAATGATTCTTTGCAGGTATATGAGTACGTAAAAGGGCTTGTAAACTGTTGTATGCTGCCTCCCGCCAAGTATCACCAACACAATCTGTTCATAAGACAGATTTGAGGGGAAAAAGACAGATTTGAATTCATTCCTTACCTTGGTAAGAAAGAAAACCATCTCAACAGAACTTTGCAAATGTCCCGTAGAATAGATAGGCAAGGTTCTATTTTCCTGAGTACTTTTGGTTTGATTAAGGTGGTATTTCAATGTGAAGAGTGAGGGGGATTGATTAGGGTTATATGAGAATACAATACAATATATCAGTCTAGGATTGGTAGTACCAGCAAAGTAAGGCTTTGGGGGCTAAGGGTTCAAAGAATCTTAAAAATATAAACTGTTGATGATTTATATTGAAGCATTTATGGGTCTTTCATGAATATCCTCTGATAAACAATAAATATATTTGCCTGGATAAGAGTCTTACAGAATAGTAAAATTATGCTAATACATGTAATGGGATAATAAAATCATGTTATTATAGAAAATATGCTGTGCAAGAGGGTAGTACTTTCAATCCTCAGTGTCCAAGCTATAATTGTTCCTATTATTTCTTTACAAATGTTTCATTATTTTCCTAATATGCCTGAGTAATTCTTTTTAAAGTTTGTATTTATGTACTTATTTATTTATTTGAAATGTAGTTGACATATTATACATTAGTTTCAGAAATGCCTCAATCACTCTTATTGTTATCGTTGAAGCTGCCATCAAGCCACATTTTCTGTGGCCTGAAGCTTATATAATGTTGCTTACTCTGTTATTAGAAAAGAATACAAAATTCTGGGAAATAATTAGGTATGTGGCTTTGAAGGTTGTCTTGACTGGTGATATTTAGATTTCATTACTGTCGGGATAAATCCATTTCTGAGTAGAGTTATAGAACATTACAGCTAGAATTATCCCCCTGGTTAAACTTTATAAACACAGAGTGAAGAGCTCTACCTAGGGAGAACGTAGTACATTTGGAAACACAGGACCTATATTAGCCTTGGGAGGAAGTTAATCCAAGGTATTACAAAGATGTAGAAAAACTATGGTAAAGCTGGAATTCAGGAGCAATTGGAGTGTATTGGTCTTGGGGTCAGAATTGAAGGATGAAAACCAGTTGACAGTAACAATGGCCACAGGTCAGCCTAGGCAGGCAATCAAGATAAGACCATCTTAAGAAAGGTGAAGAAAATACATTTATTTGAGCAAGCCGTGTGAGCTGCCGAGATTGGGGAAAGGGTAATTAGAAATTCCTTCTAGGACAATCCCTTTGTGGTCTTTATATACCATTATGAAGACCCTGATCATAAGGTCAGGCCAAGCTCTAGTCTTGATATCTCCATCATGCTTCAAGCAAATAATGAACCAATTTTATCTCCTTGAACTTTAATTGGTGTTTGCCAAATTTCAGTCTTTTTCATGTCACCTTTACAACTTTAACCATGTCCAAGTACTTCCTGTCAGACTGTTTAATTTTGACTAAATTAACTTTTTAAAACATAAATAAGATGTTTTTAAAAACTTTGTATTGCTATTTTTTAAAGACATTGGGGAACCTAGGTGGCTCAGCAGTTGAACGTCTGTCTTCAGCTCAGGGCATGATCCCGGGGTCCTGGGATTGAATCCCGCATCAGGCTCCTTGCGAGGAGTTTGCTGCCTGTGTCTCTGCCTCTCTGTGTCTCTTGTGAATAAATTAAATAAAATCTTTAAAAAACAATAATTAAAAGTAAAAATGAATAAAAATATTATCACTTACTATAATAGAAAATAACTGCAAAAGAAATTCAAAGCAAACAAGATTTTAAAATTCTAGTCAAATATTGTTGCCTAACAAATGCTATAATAACAAAGCCTGCTTTCTCTTCCATAAAAGGAGATTGGCAGGGCTCCTGGGTGGCTTAGTCAGCTCAGATCATGATTCCAGGGTCCTGGGATCAAGCCCTACATCAGGTTCCCTGCTCAACAGGGAGTCTGCCCCTCCCCCAATTCATGTTTTTTTTTCTCTCTCTCTCTCTCATAAATAAATAAAACCTTTTTTAAAAAGGGAGATTAGCAAATATAAATGAGATATAAAAGCATAATAACATCACATTGACATTATCTTTGATTTAATCAGAAGACTGATGCTTCTAGGATAACTTCTATGTATTTCAGTATTATTTAATGCATGTCAATCTTATGCACGTCTCTCATTGCAAAAAAAACACTTTTGTATAGGGTAACTGTCATTATTAAGCAATAACAACATGGTAAAACTTTAATCTCTCCACAAAACGGTGTATTTTCCTTTATGCTTATAACCCACATGGCTACTGGACACATGATAATTTTCCATGAGCTAACAATATAAGTGGTGTCAAATCATAGATAGTGCTTCTGATTTTACCCTTTATTTTTTTTTAATTTTTATTTATTTATGATAGTCACATCACAGAGAGAGAGAGAGAGAGAGACACAGGCAGAGGGAGAAGCAGGCTCCATGCACCGGGAGCCTGACGTGGGATTCGATTCCGGGTCTCCAGGATCGCGCCCTGGGCCAAAGGCAGGCGCCAAACCGCTGCGCCACCCAGGGATCCCTGATTTTACCCTTTAGAGATGAACTTCTCTGAATACATTTTCAGGTAGAAGGCAAGAAAAACCTGATAGGAGAACCCTCCTCCTGTTCCCTACGGTCAACAAATACTTACTGTGCATCTATTATGTTACAAGCATAGCAATATAGCAAAGGATAAAGCTGAAAAAATGCCTGCCTTTGATTGGAAAACTTACATCCATTAAATAATTAGACCACAAGAAATATAAATCAATGAATGAATCATTGTAATCAAATGAATAAAATACATTATAAAATATAATACACATAAGCATAAATATGGTCACATAAATATAATAAAATATAAAAAATAAATATAAATAAAATGGATGCTAACCTTGATTTTATACAATATCATTACCATATAGTGCCGTTGTGAAGATTAATATTCACCCCAGAAATTTTGTACAATATTCTAAATACTATCTTCTTTTAGCCCCATATCTGAAAATGTTATGTGCTGATTGACATGCTTTGCAAAAAGTTTTTGCCTGTGTGAGGCTATGCATATTTACCGACTTCTATTGGAGTTATTTCTCTCAAAAGACAATAAATGTTTGAGTCTATACCTTATTATACTCCAAAGTAGATCTTAGAATCTTCAGCTTCCATATCAACCCACCCCCATCTTGTAAGATTCTCTGGAATCTAAACTCTTAAAAGTAGAACTCTTTATTATTTATATTTGTATTTCTAATAAATAGAAAATAAATCTCTTGCCACATTGTAGGTCACTAATAACTATCTGAATAAAGGATTGAAGGAAGGATAATGATCTATATTACTTGAGTGAAGTGGAAATTTCACCATGGCCAAGTAAACTGTTTAGGCTTTATTAAACTCCAAATACTCAAGAATGTTAGGAAACTGAGTAATTTTCATTACTCAGTTTACCAAATGTCCACCACCAAGCCTCTGATCTCATGGAGGCATTATCTTTGGAAATCAAATATTGCACTGCCCAAGCTCAGAGTGTTTCCAAAGCAGTTGGCGACCAGAACACACCTCTATTTTACATGTTGTATTTTATAACATACTTTTCATTTGAGGGGAAATAAGGAAAAGTAAAGAGTAGGAATCGTAGGTCTTTAGAAGAGACATGCTGTGGGAAAATACATGCTCTCGATGTCTAACACTGGCTTAGTCTTGTTGCTTAATATCCAAGCCTTGGTCAGATGGTTCTCTTACATATCCCATGATTACCTGTCTCTGCATGTTAACTCAAAATTACTCCAAATGAATCATTTGGTTCTAAAACTTTGCCTAGGGATCCCTGGGTGGCACAGCAGTTTGGCGCCTGCCTTTGGCCCAGGGCGCAATCCTGGAGACCCGGGATCGGATCCCACGTTGGGCTCCCGGTGCATGGAGCCTGCTTCTCCCTCTGCCTGTGTCTCTGCCTCTCTCTCTCTTTCTCTCTCTCTCTCTCTCTCTCTCTCTGTGTGACTATCATAAAAAAAATTAAAACTTTGCCTATTCCCATCTGACTATGACATTGATCTTAGCTTGAAAGTGATACTCTGGTGCACTTGCTGATTCTTTCCTTTTATGTCCTATTTGCTCCTATCCCTAGTTCCATGTCCTAATGCTTGTCCTCACTAATCTCCAACATTTTCATGGTCTAACAGCCTGTGGATGCCCCTCACTCACGGTACTACAGTGTCTTCTAAAAGCTTCTCATTGAAGAGACTGCAATACAGGCAGAGGATTAGGCCCCCTGGGCTTTCATAGAGGTCTAATTACTTCTTGTGGCTGACCTTTATTAGTAAGTATCAATTAGTGTGGTTTTTCCTTGATTCTAATCTCCTTGATGTTTTGCTGGAGTATTGAAAGATAATATGAGGTTAACAGTTGGCTTCAGGATGTGTTTGCATCCTAATCCCATCCTCAGAGACATCCTTTGTAGATTTGATTACTGACATTTACAACAATCTTTGAACTCTGGTAATGTCAGATAAAGGAGTTTAACATTAGCTCCTGACTACTGAGAATAAGTTTTCTAGGGCTTTCTTTTCCTATAGGTCATAACCACAAAGTTTTAGTATCTGCCTCAAGACAAACACATATTTCTTGTTTTTATAGAAAAGAAAACATTTAAAGGATCCAGTTTTGGGGAAAGATGTCTTTTATCTCTCCCCCATTAAAACTTACTTTCTTTCTTTCTTTCTCTCTTTCTTTCTTTCTTTCTTTCTTTCTTTCTTTCTTTCTTTCTTTCTTTCTTTCCTTTTTCTTTCTTTCTCTTTCTTTTTCTTTCTTTATTGCTAAGAACTTTCTTTCAGGCCTTGTAAATTCTTTATAAATTTTTGGAATATACATAATATTATGTATATTTATATATAAAATACACTGTATATAGATATTTATAAAGTGGTTTATATAGTATTTTTTCATTTTTAAGTTAAAAATGAATTCTCTTCTCCATGGAAGGAGAATGAACTGATAGAAGAAATGCACACAACTGTACATAATGTGAACATAATATTCACACACAATTTGGCAAATTCCTTGGTATTTTGGAACAGAGAACCCATGTGGCAGAGCATGAGCAATTAGCTAGGTAAGAAAGAACTCTGAGTTGGAGAGATGGATGTGGTCTCTATGGGACCAAAGTACGCTATGGTCTGATGGGATTAGATGTTATGCCAAGTTCCAATTACTATGGATAATGATAATATTAAGGGGCATGAGCTGCAAGACTCAGACCAACAGTTTTGTGGAGAGGACGTGGAAGTACCGTTTGGCTAATAATCATTGAGAGACTAATGAACTCAAAGTTCCAGTTGAGGGGCACCTGGGTGGCTCAGTGGTTGAGTGTCTGCCTTTGGCTCAGGGTGTGATCCTAGAGTCCTGAGATCTCGAGTCCCACATCAGGCTCCCGGGGGGGAGCCTGCTTCTCCCTCTGCCTGTGTCTCTGTCTCTCTCTGTGTGTGTCTCTCATGAATAAATAAAGAAAATCTTAAAAAAAAACCACACACATACACACACAAAGTTCCAGTTGCATGCTGGTCTCTATATAAAGTAAATTTTCCCATACGGGGCCCTCTCACTGATAACATCTGATATAGTAGAATTTCTGTATATGAGAAGATGACGCGTGCTGATTGAAGATTGACGTATTTACATACAAGCATGCAATTTTTACTTATATTCTGTATTGGCTTGGGTACTAGTGTATGTTTGGGTGTGCTTTTGAGGCTCCTGACCAAAGCTAAGTCCTTTCTGAGTCAGCCTTTTGTTGTTAACTCTGCTGAACCACCTGATCGGACAATGAGGGAAGCATTCCCTGCTAACTAAATTTAACAACCAGCCTAGTTCTGGTTGCCGTAGATACAGACAATCTGAGCTTTCCAGTTTTGATATGAACAAATTTCATTCACCACACTTTAGTTAAGTAACCCAAGCCCCTTAAAAACATGATTCGAATTTCAGCTACTGCAGTATATTAACTGTGAGTCATTGCATAAAGTATAAATTTTGGTCCTACCTTTTTAGCCCTCGAATCTCTATGGAAATAATGGGTATGCATCAGAATCAGTGATCAATCCTGTGCCTTCCTTCAGGGTCTGTCAGTGACTGGCCGCTGTGTGTGTGTCATTCAGTTCACACACAGAAAGCAAAGCTATAGACACATTACCTCTTTGTTTTCCGAAATAGATAACATTTTATAAAGATGGATAATCAAAAGAGGGAACTGGTCAACAAAGATAAAAATGCAGCAAACAAACAAAAAAAGGGTAATGCTGGAGATAGGGTTAGAATCTTGTGTAAATGAAATTCTAGAAAAGCTTAAGAGCCTCTAGAAGAATTTAGTGTGGCAAAAACATATCGGTGTAAATGAGGGAAGTGTTTGTGATGAAAAAGATCAAACTGATCTCAGAGGAACTGACATTGGCCAAAACCTTCACATTTAAAGGAACTTTGGAGATATTTCATGACATGGAAAACAGGATAAATGCTGGAAGCTGATCAAAATTTAGAAGGAAGAAAGGCAGTTTTCCAAGTTATAGAAAAAGATACTTGCTACATGTAAGATACATGATAAGAAGGCAAGCACTGTTCAAAACCACTGACCTATTTTTTTTTACAAAGAAATAAAAACACTTTAATCCTTAACGTTTCCACTGTTTTACAGTGTACAAAATAGATATAACTTTACTATTTTTAAGAGTTTTTAATATTTTGACAAGCATTTTTAAAGATCATGTGAGTATGTATTATAGTTTTCCCCATTGTTAATAAGGTTGCTTAGTCCAGCTCACCTTGCAGGTGTTGCGTGTACTGCAATTTTACATTTAGCTGATACTTTTAAAAATGTATAAATACTGGCTAAATATCTGGTTTAAATTATATTACAAATTAAAGCTTTTGCTTCCAAACCAAATGTTAATAACTGGTGTTCATGAGTTGGAGATTGGCAGATAAATATCTGGAAGAAAACCTATTAGAAATAGCCTCATGTACTATAAGTACGGAAACAAATTACTATGCTTTACCTTGGAAAGTACATTAAACATAATTATGTCTCTTTTTTTCTTTGCTATTTCCCAGCACAATTTGGTTAAATAATTTACTTTTACTTATGCAGAGTTTGAAAACACTGATGATCTTTCATAAACTAGGACAACAAATGAATGCACTTAGTAATATTTTTCCATTTGTATTGTAACACAAGCTCTAGTGGCAAGATATAATTGAGGGATGACTACAAAAGGTAGCAACTTTTGTTGCCCTCTGAAAATTATCCTATTCTATGACTTTTAGTAATACCGCCATTCTTATACCATTACTGCAGCTATTCTGTTTCTCAAATGGTAGATAATTCAGGTTTTTCTCCCTTTATGATAGGAGCATTAAAACAATCACAAAAAAAAAAATTCCAAACCAAAAAGATCAAAGAAAAACTTCATGAACACACCCCTGGATTCTGTTCATTCTTTTCCTAAATTTCAATTTAAATAACCAAAGAAGCAAGGGTTTTTCTGATTCCAAAACTTTCCCCACTATGAAACCCTGAACTCCTTTCTCCACAGAGGAAAGGAGCTGAGATCAGCAACTCAAATCCTGTTTACCAGCACCAGACACTGCTTTTCTTTCTCCCCGATTCCAACCCCGATTCCTGTGATGGGAAGACAAGAACGTCTAAAATGAGGGTTGTGATCCTGTAGGCAACTAAAGCAGCTTCCACACTGCCTCTTACAATTGTTCCTGATCTCTGAGCTCAGTCTTACTACAAAACACATGATTGGTCATAGGAACCATTCAGGGAGACATCCTCATGCTTCTGGGATCATTATCAGCTTTGCCAGAAACTATGTTGAAACTTTAAGATATTTATGAGTTTATAGCAATAAAAGAAAACTGCATTTCCATGCATTTATTCATTAGAATTTGATCAAGCTCCCTGTTTGTGGAGAATCTTTTTTTTAAAATTTCAGATAAGCAACAAATTATTGTAAGTATAAATATGTCTTATGAAATATTTAGGATATACTTCTACTATGTTTTGGGTTTGTTCTCACCAAACTCTAGATTATTCGAGTAAAACAGACTCATGCTTCCTGTTCTTAGCCTTCTGATCAGCTTGCTCATTTGAAAACACAAATGTGCAAACTGTGGTAAATTTGAAATGAAATAAAGACACAGGAGCCCCCCCCTCTGTAAGTGTGTATATGTGTACAATAATACAATGTAAGTAGGAACTAAAAGTATCAATTTTCTTTAAATTTCTTTAAATTTTCTTTAAAGCAGTGAACATTTCAGGTGATTTCTATATGTACGTTCTATTAGAATTTGTATGGAAAGGGTTTTTTTTTAAAAAAAGGAAATAGGATCAGGGTAATAGCAGTAAGGAGGAAGTGACATTTCTCTGAGTATATCATTTTGTGCGGCTCTGAATCTTAGAACCATAGTAAGTATCTCATAACTCTATCTTCCCAAATAAATAGGCAAAAGCAAAACCAGCATATTGGGGGAATAAAGACAGAATAGGAACACTAAAAAAAATAAAGCTAACTAAATCAAAAAGTAAAAATAAGACCATACTGAAGTAGGTGGGAAAGAAGACTTTATGAACTTGGAAAGCAGTATTTTGACTGCAAAACTAAATACGGAAAGAACTGAACATAAATGCTGTAATCTGGTTAGTAACTACATACAGCATAAATGCTAGTGTACAAAATGGATACTAGCTTTACTATTTTTGAGTTTTTAATGTCTTGACAAGCATTTTTAAATGCGATTACGTACTTAGTTCCCCCCCATTGTTAGTAAGTAAGGTCGTTTAGCCCAGTTCACCTTGCAAGTGTTGCATATATTGCATTTATGCTGTATCCCTAGTTAGTATGTAGGTAGGTAGATGGGGAGGCAGGTAGATAAAGAAGTGTAGATGCATTTCCTGGCTATATCCACTAAACGGACATAGAAGCAATGGCGTCCTAGTAATGAGCATACCTGGCTCCCAGATTTTGGTTTTAAACACCATTCTCCAATAAAATAAAATAAAAAAAAAAACATGGACTTTTTAAAGAACTAGCTGATTCCAGGGCTCAGGCAGGGAAAATATATAATCTTGGAATATCTTGGCCAGAGACTATGGAAACTCTTAATAAGAGATGGATACCTGTTGATGGAACACAGGAGCCAACCACAAGGAGCTCCTCATGATTAAAGCTGGAACAATTTGAACAATAAGTACACAATGATGGAATTTGATTTTAACAGATAAAACAAAATGAACACCACGAAGATATTCGTAAAATATCATCAATATTTATGTATCATGATATAAATAAATACTTGGATAGGTAAGTGAATCAGGTATTTCTGACGGACAATTAAGTTTTCCTTATTTTTTTTTCCCTTTGGAGAAAATCTTTGTTGATTATTGTTTCCAGTGGTCACATCTGCTTGAAATAGTGGAGGTGTATTAGAGGTAACATTCTGTATCCAGTGTGGAATATTTGGTTTTCAACATATGACTGAAATACCTAGGCATATTTCCTTTAACATGGACAATTATGGAATGCGTACACATGTACCAACAGGTAACTCCAAAAGCAAGCTAACTATTGCCATTTAGTCAATGAGACATATGAAACTTCTATTTTCAGAGGTGTCTGATATTATTCTATAATAAATGAATATAATTCTGAAACAGTTATATTTTGTGTACTGCATGACTTGAATATTGCTTTTCTAAAGGACACTCCATGTAATTCAAAAAGCTGCCACTAGATGGGGAGGAGCTATATGGACATAAAGGCCTAAGAAACCGGCATTGTCTTGGGTTCTTAATGAAACTTAAAATACTATCAATAGTATTTTTTAACAAAAATAAAATCAATCCTGTAATAGTAAGATTTAGAAAATATTATCATTTAAAACCAATTTTTTTAAAGAAGTACTTAGAAAAGCTGTATCTGTATTGTAACTGTTATAGTAAAAGCAAGCATCACAACTAGGTCAAAATCATGTTGTGGGTTTTCTTTCTTTCTTTCTTTCTTTCTTTCTTTCTTTCTTTCTTTCTTTCTTTCTTTCTTTCTTTCTTTCTTTCTTTCTTTCTCTTTCTTCTTTCTTTCTTTCTTTCTTTCTTTCTTTCTTTCTTTCTTTCTTTCTTTCTTTTTCTTTTCTTTCTTTTTTTACTATTTTTCAGAGTCAAAAGAAATGAGATATTTTTAGGTTCACTCTAGGAATCTGAGTCTCAACAAACTCTCAAAATCTCTGTTGTAACTTGGGGGATCTGTTTTTGTAAGTCACATGCAACTTTGGTTATTTGAGAATTACAAGTTTTCATACTTCTTGTTACATTTTGTTACATTTTCAATTCTTAATTTATTTTGCTGGCCTCCACTCTTAGTCTTAAAACTTTGTGACAGATTGTTTATTGTCATCAACATCTAGTCTTCCATTTCTCCATTTTTCCACAATCATAAACAGACCACACGGTCAACCAAATTAAACACTGTTTTTTCAGCTTCTCATGAATTTTAGGTATGGACATTTCACTAAGTTTTGATCAGGAGAAATGAACCTAAGTGCTTTCAGCCATCATCAAGTTTCCTTAAAAGGAATAAACATGTGCTTAATTCCTTTCTCCCTTCTCCTTGGTTAACAGGTGATAAAAAAGAAGTAGCTTATTTGTATCCAGACGTGTAAGTTATGTTGAAGATGACAGTGCTACTCTACTACGTTTAGGTCACTTACTCTAACATTAAAAATAATACTATAATACTATAATGAAGTGCCTGGGTGACTAGATTCAGTGGGTTAAGCATATGACTCTTGATTTTAGCTCAGGTCATGATCATGGGGTCATGAGATGGAGCCCCATGTTGGGCTCCTCACTGGGTGTGGAACCTGCTAAAGATTCTCTCTCTCTCTCTCCTTTGCCCTCCCTTCACCCCTCCTCGTGTGCACTGTCTCTCTCTCAAAGAAAAATTAAAAATTAAAAATAAAAAAATAATACTATAACATTAGAAATAAACTACTATTTAATTGAAGTGATTAGTATCTATCATCCCTGTTTAAAGCAACCTAACCAGTACTCTAATGTTCCAAATAAATATTAAACTATGACTATTTCAGTACTTGAGTAGAACTTCATGTGCATACATCCTGGGAATATCTGAGTTACAGAGAGGAAACTATTTTTCTGTATACACCATCTTTTCTTATTCTTGCTCTTGTCCGAAGAATGTAAAATTGATCAATTGATTAAACATTGCCAGTTGTATAGTAATGGCACTAGTAACTGCCATTCAGGATAGCTTCTAGGCTTTTAACAATTCTTTCTTCCTTTGACAAACACTCATGATGTCTCTGGCAGCTACGTCTATGTTAAGGTGACCCATCCTCAAGGTACAACAAGATACAAGAATGACCCAACAGAGAACTCCTACCACAACCTCCTTCAGTCTAGTTTCTGGTAATTTGAAATATTTTTTAATTTGAAATTTTGAATAGAGATCTGAATACAGAGGTGTTGAAGCTTGGTTTGTGCAGTATTTCCTTGGGTTAATGAACTAAGTGTGTCATCTCCAACCAACTTTCTTGGTTTGAGCAACTTGCAACCACATAAATGTTAACATTTTCTTTTTTTTTTTTTTTTTATTTTTTTATTTTTTATTTTTTTTAAATGTTAACATTTTCAAGACCTAATTCTATGCTTCATGACGCTTAGGACATCCTAGCTCTTTGCATAATGTGTGTTTTCTGTAACGATGGTGATGAACCTTTAGTACTCTCAGATTCCATCTCCTAAGAGAAAAAAGAAGCTTGTTCAAGCAAGTACCTAGCTATGTTTACATTCTTCTGCATTCCTTCATCATGAAGGGGATTATGACTGTTGTCATTTTTTCTTTCTTTCTCCCTCCATGCTCCCCTTTTAGGTGTCTTTATCTATCTTACAAGGTTTTTTTTTTTTTTTTAATGGACATTGATGTTTCTTGAAAAACAGTATGAAAGAACATATATTTTTAACTTTCAGTATAATAGTTTCATGACATGAAATATAACATGTTTTTAATCTTAGGCTATAAATCACTATATGTAAGTGAATACATGTGAAGAAACAAAAATAAACCCAAATATATTCACCTACCTCATTAAAAAAAAGAAGAAGAAGAAATCAAATATCTGGTACATTAATGGGACTAGTTTATTTTTTTATTATTATTATTTTAATTTATGATAGTCACACAGAGAGAGAGAGAGAGAGAGAGAGGCAGAGACATAGGCAGAGGGAGAAGCAGGCTCCATGCACCAGGAGCCAGACGTGGGATTTGATCCCAGGTCTCCAGGATCGTGCCCTGGGCCAAAGGCAGGTGCCAAACCGCTGCGCCACCCAGGGAGCCCTAATGGGACTAGCTTAAACATCATCCTTACAACAAAAAGATGAGGATAATATTTTGTGACTGTATATATGATTTTTCTTTCAATTATGGGACCACCCAAGAAATTATAATTTCTTTCAATTAAAATGACCACTGCATCATTAGAAGATCGATGTTTATGGAAAGGAGTGTGATGTGAAAAGATTCCAAAGCCATAAGGTCTAATGAACAGCGTCAGCCACGGACACCTCATGCTATCTTGCTTAAGGGCAGGTCTTCCTTCTTCAGAGCGTCTAATGTTTCATATATAAAATGTGCTAATTTTTCAATTAGTTGCTACTTTAATTTTAGCTTTTAATAATGTTTATCAATCTTACTTTTTGCAGAATGGGAAGCAAAACAATGAAGTAGCAGTAAATGTGTGTATTTTTATTCCATGGTAACAAAAGTATAGATGAGCAGAATAATCACTAAATTCAAATTTTTCACTGTACTGCCGGATTCTCATTGTGTCTAAATTAATAAAAATAGAATATTAGGCTAGTGTTGTTACAGTTCACACAAATTATCTCATCTAATCTTTATAATACCAAAGTAAAATAATTTAACTATTTAAAAGCAGAGGAAGCTTCTCTAATAGAAGAGGAAACTAAAATTTAGAAAGTTTGGGTAACTTAACCAGAGCCACACAATTAGGAAATGTCTGAATCATGACTTAAACCAAGTTTTTCTTGCTTCGTGACTGTTGGCTAGTATGAAATGACAAACCACGGAATTTCAACAGGAGGGTTATGTTTCTCTGTTTTCCACACTGAGTTCAGAAGAACAATTACCATCTATTATTTACCTTCTTTATCCAGGACACATTAAAACACTTTATCTGCTCAATAAATATGTGTTAAAATTAATGTCTGTATGTAAATTGAATGCACAGATGAGTGAATTAATATATTTGTGCTTAAATCAGAAAGGGTCATTCTTTTCAGATTATGGAAATGTTTCTTTTATTAGATATTTTGTCATTTTAAAAATGATATCTATTAGGCCCACATATCATATGTTTAAGACATTTTCTACTATAGTAACTATAGTAAGATTTGTTAAACTCACTAATTAAGCTAACATTTGTGATCTAGATTTTGAGAGTTAACAAGACTGCAGAACTCTCGACTTTCTGTACAAATTCTATTGGGTGTAAAATATAAACAAGGCTGTGATTTTAAAGTTTCTATCAATTACAAAGAATGAAAAACATGTTATAAATTCAATACAGGGGTCAAGATTGTTTCATGGTGTTGGTATAGATAAAATGCTTGTTCTTATAAAATAAAATGCATTTCCAGTTTCCTTAATGAGATAAAGTCAAGTAGTGGGAAGAATATTTTATTTTTAGAGAAGCCATACTTTCTTGCAAAAAGTTCAGATGATTTAGATAAGGAGCCTGAATTTATGAAGTCATATACTTTTTTAATGATTAAAAGCATTTCTTAACTAAAACTATCTTTTTCAAATTGAGCTTACTAACTGCCAAGCTTCTCAATTGCTTGGATTATAAAAAAAGTATTTATAAATTGCACTAGATAAATATTACAGGCTTTATATTTTTGCTTCATGAGTGCTATAAAAGTGTCACCAGGGTGTCCTTTACTCGAATACTTTAATAAATACTCAGCAGATGCACAGCCATTGGCCCTAGAGAATTCTGCTGGAGGTTGTTATGGTATGTTCAAGTCACTATCTCTCATGCTGATGCTTCCCACAGTGATGCTTTGATTATGACCAAACTCTTACCAAGATGAAAAGCTCCTCTCCACAGTTTTAGTCCTGTTCAATGTCGATTATGCTGAAGATAATTAGTCTTTCCCCTTGTGTCAAGCATGAAATGGGCATCCTGACCATTCATCTCCCTTTCCCTAGTTTCCAGCTCTATTAGATCAGTCCAGGGGTGTGACAGCTCCTGTTTTTCCCTGTGAGTTAAGTGAAACATCCAGAGATTTTCATGCCAATCACAGTTAGGTTACCTCTTGCTTCTGTTTACGTCTGCATCAAGCAGGAAGACAGTTCAATCTTTATCCACATCAAGGTTATACTCTTGCCCTGCTCTATATAAAATACATTTGAGGATGAAAATACTTTCTAATGCATAGCAAATCTTTGGGGGATGATGTAGAATCGAGTAGTGTTTTAACCGAGGATATGTAACATCTCTTTAATAGGGACAGGTTTTATGTATAGGTATTTAAAATCTTCCCCAGAAATCCTGGGGGCATTATAAGTGAGTTGAGATGTAAGATGGCTTTCATATCTTTCTTTCCTCTTGGTTCATAACCCCCTACTCTCATAGGAACTAGCCCTTCACGAATAGGCTTCAGGAAGAAATGTTAATTTTTAATTATGTCATGATCTCTTAACTCTGATGGGAATATGAGTAAAATCTCAGTCTCTTTTGAGCTTTCAGGAGTTGTAGTGGCCTTTCTGGAAATGAAGGGATAGTTGTTGAGGGCATTTGGGGATAAAAGGACTGATTTCTGGCACTTTCCCAAATATCTGGCAACCCCCACCTTATATTCATGTTCCAAATGATCAGAAATGTTCTTCTTCCTATCTGGATAAATACCTCTGAGTACTTATTTGATGTCTGCCAAGTGGGCTCAAGGGTAGAAAAATAGACTATTTCCAAAAGTTGTACAAACTCTAAGATATTTTAGAAAATCAACTTCTCTGCTTTATCACTGTATTTCAAGTATATGCATTAATACCTGGTTACAATAGGCACTGAGTGTTAAATAGATGAATTAATGGAATCAGTCTTAAGAGAAAGTATTACTTAATTCAAATATTTATTGGTATCTTATTGAGGTAACCCAGTATTACACTGTTAAAGAGATACATGTCAGGTAGAGCATGAAAACCATGAAATCTGCCCCACTATGAAATTCTGAGCACTAGTTATACATCTTTTCTCTGACTACCTCCTTACCCCCCAACCTTACTTACTAATCACCCCTCTGCTGGTAAAGGGTTTGTTTAGATCTATTATCATTATCACTCTATACTAGATGAGTTTCACACTCATGTTTCTTGTCCAAGTCTCCCCCACCCCTGTTCTCTCATCTGTTTCATCTCATTCTCTAGTTCATTTATTTTTTAGTAACCTCTTTGATCTACCTGTTATCCATCTATAGCTGGAGAGGCAGCATATGATAGGAGTAAAGAGCAGATGTCCTGAAGCCTAATAGCTGCTGCTTCGGTTTCTAACTCTGTCCTTTACTACTTTTTTGGAGTTTAGTAATATGTTTGTGCCTTGGTTTTCTCACAGGTAAAATGGAAATATCAATAGTATGCAGTAACTAAATGAGTTGATATACATAAGTCCCTAGAATAGGGTATAAAACTGTAAGTTGATAGTGTTAGCTACATTTATTTCTGGTTATTTGATATCAGTCTTTGTAAAGTGGTTTTCTAATTTGAGAGGTTTGGGGAAAATGGTAGCAAATCTAGTTACTAACCCTATCATTTCACAGAAATGCTAATGAGGGTCATAATATTAAATATATGTGTTAGAATGTGTTTAAAGTTCTATACTTTATATAGTTTGTTATTTAATCTTTCAAAATGCTTTATGAGTTAGATACTATTATTTGTATTTTACTAAAGAAACTAATGCTTATATTACTGAGTTTATGATGTATCTGAAATTTAAGTTCAGATTTGTCTTATTAAAAATGTATGTACTTAAGCATGTTAATATATGTTTGATGTATATTGTTATGATAAAGAGTGAATAATAATTGTTAGAGATATCATGAGGATCATTTCCTTATTGCAAGGTAGATTGAGAATCACCTGTGAGTTTTTTTGAACATTAAAATTCTATTGCCATAACTCAATTTCATGTATACTATAGATCAAGTTATTTAACATTTTCAAAATATAAACACACAGTATACATTTTCTATGCTAAGTTAAATACAGTTCTTTTTTATCTGATATTATAGCTATGATCAAACTCTATTGTTTTAATAATCACTATATCCATATATAGTTGTCTGTCTCTATATTTATCTACTTATCTATCTAGATCTTGTCTCTTTACATATCATAGTTGAGTATTAGTAAGGCTGATAGAGCAATATTTTAAAAAATAACTTCCTCTCCTTTGTTTTTGTTAAGTTGCAAAATATACATAATCAGCAGTATATATCCAGAGAGGTTTCATTCCCTAAAGTGTACACTACAAATAACATCCAAATAAATCTCAGAAACTTTTCAGATTCACAAAGAATTTTACCATGCTGCAGACTCTGAGAAGTACTGCAAAAAAGAAATACCTAGTTCCTTTAGTTTCAATATTTCTTAAACCTAATTCTGTTTCAGAGTTTCATGATAGATAACCTATGGTACTTTACAAAATGTTGGTTCAGATATTTGTTACCTGGGGTATATTGTCATCATGAATTTATTTAAATATTACTGATTTGTTAAGTGCTTGAAATTAGTTAAAATCATAATTTTGAGTTTTAATGATGTAATTACATTTTTAGATGTCTTTTTTTGCTCTTTAGCATATGAAAATATAATTTAGTTAGAGGCGTTTGGACCAGGTAAAAGTTATCAGAGAAGGATCATAGTTCTCTGGGTATAAAACTACAAATCATTAAACCACAGGTGAAAATTATGTTAATGTAATAGCATGAATTATATATACTTTGTCTACTCTAAAACATTTGCTGGTTCAAATTTATAAACAACATAGAAGCATTTTAAGGTAAAATCGATGTCTTCCTGAAGCTCAGTTTATGAAGGTATTATATATTAATGAGATCTTAGCTAGAACTATCAGTTTTGGTAGATCTGCTGTTTCCCAGGTACAGAATTTCTTTATTTCTTAGATAATTTATAAATTCACTAGAATTTTTTTTATAACAATGCTCTAAGGATACTAAGCCTCCCTTGTTGAAGACTTTATAGTATCCTCACTAGGGCTGTTTCTTAGCAAGGAGAAAACAAATTTGTCTTAAAACCAACTACCTTGTGGCCATTTGACCAATAACTGATGTCAGATCTCAGCATGCCTCAGGATAACAAGTATAAATTTTGACTCAGGAGGACTAGACATAATCTCCAAAATAATTGTGAATACGATTATACTTAGTTTGGTGGTATCAAAATATCATCTGTATAGCATATTATTTACAAATTTTTATTTTTATCCTGGGGATATCTCCTCAAATCCAACTGTGTGCTCCACTTGGATGTACATAAAATTTCTCAAGCTTAACATATCCAGAATAGAACTATTCATTTCATACACCAGACTTGTTTCTCCTGCAATCTTTCTCATCTCAGCATATGAGAACTTGTTTTTTCCAGTTGTCAAGGGGGCGGGAAAGCCCACTGTATCCATTCTTGGCTTCTTTTATGCTTCTTCATTAATCCATTAGCATACTCTGACTATAGCACCTTCAAAATAAATCCAGAATCACACCACTTAGCACTATTGACACTCACACAATTTTACAAGTCTCCAGCACTTATTGCCTGAATTGCCAACGTTTCTCCCTGTTTCCATCATTTTTCCCTCTCAGGCTACTCCTAACTATAGCCAGAAATAGTCTTTAAAAATGTAAGACAGATTATGCCTTTTCTTAGATTAAAACCATTCATTGTTTTTCATCTCACTTAAAGTAAAAGACTAAGACCTTGACATGGCTATAATACTCAACACAGTGTGCCCTTTCATCACAATCCTACCAGCCTCCCCAGGGTTGCTAAATTAGCAAAAATAAAATAAAACAAGGAAAATAGACTGTTAAATTTGAGTTTGGTTAAACAAGAATATATATACATACATATACATATATATGAAAATGGCACCATTTTTGAATAAAATATATATATATATTTGGGATATACTAATACTAAAAAGTTTTCATTTATCTGAAATTCAAATTTAACTGGATGCCTTTCACTTATTTGGCAACACTCCTCCCCATTCTCCCCCGAAAACACATTTATCTGACTTTACCTTTTAATACTCTCTCCTTTGATCACTTTACTACTTTATTAAAGCCACAATGGCTATGTTGCTATTATTTTTCCATAGTCTGTGGATTTTGTTGGATCATATAACATAATATTGAGCAGGACTCTCAGAAAAACTCAAAAAATTAGGGCTTGGGGCAACTTGATTTAGACTTTAGTGAAGTCTAAATGGAGAGATATATTCAGCCTCACCCAAAGCAATATTTCTAACATCACCGAGAGAGCACTTTCTGCTTGAGGACTGTAATCACCAAATGGCTGCAAGCCCAGAACTCTGGAGTTGAGTAGGTACGACCCAGATTGTTTCTGCCTCAAACAAGATACATGAAAGCAAGAGCATGGAGACAAAGATAGCAGAATCTATGATTTGGGGCAGGGAAAGAAAAATCTTCTCCTATTCCAAATATTGTACTTTCTCTTAAGTTTTTCAAGAATGGTTAAAATGACTGTAGGAGAGATTATCAGAACACTGAAATTTGTTAATAGTAGATTCACAGAAATAAATCAGCATAAGCACTAGTTTTGGTTTGGGTATCATGGGGATGGAATTGATAACTAGCTGATACCAAATTGTGAAGTAAATACATTACTCAGCCTAATCTAAAATTATGTGGTGTAACAGATTTTTTCGCATTTCAGTGGCATACAAAAGCCCAATTTCTTGTCTTGAAATGAGACCAACTTCAAAAGGCTGATTTATGCATAGAGTATGATATCAAGCTAAATCAGAGACTTAAAATTGTATCCTGCTTGGGTTCATCCATCTCCTTATCCTACTCTCCACACTTCCTTGCTAGTTTTTCCTGAAAGCACTTTCTTGCCAAATCACTTACACCTGAAACCTTAACTCAGTCAGCTCTGGAGAACCAGATCCAAGAAATGCCACTTGAATTCTTTTAGAAGGGGTAGCCACACCACCTTTAATTTGAGCTATACCGCTAGTTGCATTTATTGCATTGACATAGCCCTAGGATTTATATTAAATTGAAAATTTTTTATTAGAATTGGTAAATGCTTCTATTTTCCAACCTGCTAGGTTCCACATTTTCTAAGATTTCTGCATTCTCTCAATTCTGTTTGCAAACTGGCCATTATCCCCAGTGTTTGTTCTATTTTATTTATTTATTCAAATGTGGCTATAGGAGCTACCTTTTAACATTCTTCCTGGTAATTCTTTTTCTGAAGGCCACAAGATCCTTAGCTATATTTCTTGTTTTCTAATGGTGCAGATGATAGTTGTTACAAATGTTTGGCCATTACATAAAGTCTTTATTTTTCCAGTTGACATTTTTAAAATCATTTTATTTTATTTATCATGATAAGTGTACTCTTTAATCCTCATCTCCTATTTCACTCCCCCCACACACACATACACCACCCTCCCCTCTGTTTCCCTTGTGTTAGGTGATGTATCTAAAAAAATGTTACTTCAGCCAGTGTCAGAGAGATTACTACCCCTGCTCTTTCCAAGGATTTTTGTTTTTTCAGGTGTGACATTTAACCTTCAATTCATTTTGAATTATTTTTGTGTATGGTGTAAGAAAGTGATCCCGTTGCATTTTTTTGCATGTGACTGGCACAGTTTTCCCAGGGCCATTTGTTGAAGAGAATTTTTCCAAATTGCATATTCATTTCTCCTTTGTCGAAGATTAATTAACCATATAATTATGGCTTTATTTCTGCATTTTCTGTTCTATTCCATTGATCTATGTGTCTATTTTTATACCAGTACCATGCTGTTCTAATTACTACGACTTTGCAATATAACTTGAAATCTGGAATAGTGATAAGCACCAGATTTTGTATCCTGAAACTTTACTGAAAGTATAAAGATATACTTTCATATATCTAGTAGTTTTTTGGCAGTCTTTAGGATTTTCTATATATAGTATCATGTCATCTACAAATAGAGTTTTACTTCTTCTCTACCAATTTGAATGCTATTTATTCCTTTATTTTGTCTAACTGCTGTGGCTGGGACTTCCATGCACCATTTTTGAATAAAATTGGTGAGACTGGACATCCTTGTCTTGGTCCTGACCTTGGAGGAAAAGCTCTTGGTTTTTCCCCATTGAGTATGATATTGGCTGTGAGTTTTTCATAAAAGACATCTATTATGTTAAAAGTATATTCCCTCTAGATCTGTTTTGCAGGAGGTTTTATCATGAATGGAAGTTGTACTTTGTCAAGCTTTTTCTGAATCTATTGAAATGATCATATGGTTTCTCTCCTTCTTCTTATTGATGTAATGTATCACATTGATGGTTTTGCAAATATTGAACCACTCTTCCATCCTGGAAATAAGTACCACTTGATCATGAATAAACTTCTAGAAAGATTCATAAAAAAAGAAGAAAGAAAGAAAGAAAGAAAGAAAGAAAGAAAGAAAGAAAGAAAGAAAAAGAGAGAGAGAGAACCCAAATTAACAAAATATTTAATGAAAGAGGAGAAATAACAACCAACACCACAGAAATACAGGTAATTTAACAGAATATTATGAAAACCTATATGTCAATAAATTGGATAATTTAGAAGACATGTATAAGATCCTAGAAACATATAACCTACCAAAACTAAAGCAGGAAGAAAGAGAAAATTTGAACAGACCAATTACTAGCAATGAAATTGAATCAGTAATCAAAAAACTCCCCAAAACACAAAAGTTCAGGACTAGATGACTTCACAGGTACATTCTATCAAGCATTTAAAATAGAGTTAATACCCAGCCTTCTCAAACTAATCCAAGAAACAGAAATGGAAGGAAAACATCTAAATTCATTCTATGAACCAGTATCATCCTGGTATCAAAACCCAGATAAAGATACTGCAGAAAAAGAGAATTACAGGCCCATATCTCTCATGAATATAGATGCGAAAATACTCATCAAAATATAACAAGCTGAATCCAACAATACATTTAAAAAATCTTTTAAGATTTTATCTAAGATTTTAGTCTTCTATAACCATTACTTTCCCCTTTTCTATACCCACAGAGAGTGCTAGCTATTTAACACTTTTAGTGTGACAGCACCCTATTTCTGGGTACCAATTTTGTCACTGCCATCTATATTTTCAATAATCCTTTGTAAGAAAACACCTCCAAACTCAGTAGCATGCAATCAAAAGTCATTATTTCTCACTCAGATCTCTGTGGTTTGGCTTAGATAAGGCAAGTATTAGCTGGGTTCAGCTGATTGTCTCCAAGCCACAGGCTTCTGTTTTGGTTATTCTTCTGTGACCAATGGATTTTCTAGGGTATGATCTCATGATGGTGGTTTTTAGTTAACAAAGAACCAGAAAGCAAGTTCAAATATTTAGGCACATTTCAATCCTCTAGTTGAATCATGTCTACCAACATACCATTGGCCAATCAAGTCATATGACTGTACCAGATTATGAGGCATGAATATATGGACACTGCCTTGTGTGGAAGGACCTGCAGAGTCACATGACAAAGTGCGCAGGTAAAAGAAGGAGTAAAGAAAGGGAGAAAACAATTTCATCTTATCATAGTAGACTACATTGCTAAAATATCTTCAGCTAAAAGTGATACAAGCAGGATGATTATTTCTATTCCTTGGATTAAAGAACTTTTTAAATTTGAGTATTGTTAAATTGATTCAGTTCCCAGAAAGCCATTGTGCCTGTGTCTATACCAGCTATGGATATGGAAGACAGTGAACAAGAACTATTCTTCCAGAAAGCAAAACTGGAAGCTGTCAGGCTGACCAAAGAACTCACTAAACTTCCAGAGCAGAGTCCTTATATGACTGTCTAGTTATAATGCAATGGACTCTATAGATTCTCCACAAATCTTCTCAAAGTTGAGTTATTAGTTATGTAATTATTGTCATGGGATAATGCAAATGTAGTAGGAAGATAAACCTTCCTTCATTTAACCGTATATCACTAGACCATAAAGACGCTTATGAAGAGGGCCTGAGAAAAAGATGGAATATCCCTGAGAAGTCTGGCCCTGAGCATAGGTATTCAAAACTTTGTGTTGTCTACATTTTGGAGAGAAAATAGACTGCTTTTGTAGTAGCTCAGGCATTTCAAAAGGCAAATTTATCTTCCTATAAATTCTGTATGTCTTAATACCTTCACAAACCTTCACAGATTTATGAGCTATGAAGAGATGTTGGGTAGACCCCCAACATTCTACTCTTCTCTATTAAATTAACTGGTTGGATAGAGTTAACCCCACTCTGAACTTCAGAGTTGGGTCCTAATTGGTCTAAGTCAGTTAGGCTAATACCACCTATCTTGTCACCATGCTATATTCAGAATAGGCATTATCACAGAGAATTTAAGGGAGACCTCAGATCAAACTTTGTCTAAAATCTGACCTATACTTGGTCTTTTTAGTTAACAAAGCCAGTTAACACCCTTTATTGTTTGCACTTGACTTTTTTGTTCCTTCAAGTCATCTAAAAATGAATAAAAATCGGTAAGTACTGATGTTTTTATGAATCATAAAACAAAATTTTCTCTATTTGTGAATTCAATAATTTAGGGTGATGTGAGATCATACCAAGAAAAAAATTAATCCATACTGGACAGTCACAAAAATGCAGTAAGAAAATCTGGCTCTATGTTTTAAGATAATGGGTTGGCTGAAATCTCAAATAGAAAGCTGATTACACAGGTATGATCATTTGTGTCCTGTGAGATGTAGCCTGTGAGTGGTGTAAGTATTTATGATGAGATATTGATATATGAGGAAGTGATAAACGAGGAAGTGAAAAGTAAATCAGTCAGCACAGCAGATAACCAGGGATTGAGCGACATAAGGGAATGTCGGGGAGGGTCTAGAGAGATCTCATTTTACATAAGCCAGACTCCCTATTGGGTCACAAAATCAGGGCCAAGCGGCAGCTGACTACAGACACACGTTGTTGAGTGTAGTTTGTGTGGAGCAACTAGGAAATAGTCTTTATGCTCTCATTTGATGTGGTAACTAGCTATTCAGTCCTTGAAGCAGCACAGCTGATGGGAGTCAGGTCTCAACAGAGTCAACCCTTTAAATATATATAATGTACTATATATTCTCTGAAAGATATTTCTGCTTCAAAATTTACTATTGATAATCTGTCTAGTTCACAAATCATTAACACAAAAATAAAATATAGTACTTGCTATATAGTATCATTAGGCAAATGAAATAATTAAGTATAGAATTTATTTATTGTAATAGTTCATGCATTATGTCAGATCTTTGTCCATTTTATTAGATTTTTCTAGTTATTGAATGACTTGCATAAAGAGAGACATGAAATAATTTAAATAAATTAACTGACCACAGATCCTTTTAAGTTAACTAATTTTGGCATATTAGGAGCTGTGGCTATATTGTGGTATAAACCTTCTTAGGTTTGCCAATTTTTCAAATCCTGACACATAATCTATGAGTGTATGATACTCCGGGGACCAATCAGTGCTCTGTTACTTAATTGCAGTGCTAAATTTGATCTTAGATTGCTTAATGCTACATGATCCTGTTCTCTGCTCTTGAGTAGATCTTCCATCATGCCAGAGTTCACTGGGAGCGGACAGACTAATGAGATTACTAATTTTTCAATATAAAGGACATAATGATGTTGATAAGATATAATGATGTTATATCTAAATAAGATTATTCTAAAAATGTGTGTTCTCTGCTTAATAAAAGCTTTGTTGGATTTCTGACATGACTATTAATTAATAATAATTATTATTATTTAGTGACCTAGATTCACAGTTGCAGGCCTCAAATTTCAGATATCTAAATATTTGGCAATGTCTTTAAGAAAAATATTTGATTTTGGTCAATTCCAGGCAAACTTAGTCATTTTATATCAATACTATGTCAGTTCTTTGGCTCCTATAACCAGATTAGCTTTAAGATTTATTGGTCTAAGATAGCTTTATGTCTTTATGTTGGTTAAGAGTTTAATTATTAGCCGTACTTACAAATCCAGCTAGTGTGCTTTGGGATGCCTCTTTAATTATTGTTAAAGTACAATAATTTGTACTTTGCTTTGGTCAATTATGCCCAGTCCTTTAGGATGAGTCTATTAGGACAATAGATATTACAGCCTGAATAAGGGAGATACTGGTCTGAAGTATCTCCCATGTGCTAGGCATTGTGCTAAGCATTTTGTAATCACTGTCTCACGTAGCCTTGACAATCAGACTCCATGCATGTTGGAGGTGGTCATTGAGAGAACATGACCTCTGGTTGTCCCACAAGCCAGGCCCAGGCAATCAGAGGCTCCTCCTCCGGTTTCTCGTCCCCTCTTTTTCCCTGAAATATACATTTTGCCCACTATTCCCACACTAGGAGGTCTCTTCAAGGATGCAGTCTTGAGAGAATAAAATATAACTGAGAATATCTGGACTATACGTGTAACTGAACCTTGTTAAGGTCTTGATATAAATGCTTATGATTTTGTCAAGTGAAGGCAGAGATCTACTCATCTTGTGGCCACCTAAGACAAACCTCATATGTAACTTCATTTGGTTATTAAAACTACCACCTACCAATCTGGAGTGGTCTACCTCTCTTTAGTACCTTCCTGCCCTCTGTTTACAGGGGCCAGTTTTGGATTTCATGTGGGCAACTCCTAACAATTGGCAAGCCAGCCAAAGAAATGGGTCTTGGGGACGAGGTGTTCATCAAAGAAATCTCGAGTTGGCCATCAACCTCTATGTAAGTAAGGATGGCCTGTATCTTAGATGTTTCTGGATTACTGTGTGAGTATATGTGGATACCCCCAAAACACTAGCTGCTTTGATACACTTGTTTGAGGAACTGCACACAGTGCACTTGGGCAAAGAAGGGAAGAGAATGACTGATGGGTTGGCTGGCCTCTACTGTGGCAGCTTGGGTGGTCACTGATGCCTAACTAGAGGACTGAAGTTAAGGTTAGAAAAGTAGAAGAAGAGCTGAAGTCAGAGAAGAACATGTGATTGTCCATGACTGGTAGCTTCTGGGCTGGCAGACAAAGTGGGAGAGCAGGATAATCGCTTGGAGACCATAGCATGCCATTTTGCAAAGCCAGGAGGTCACAAACTGCCTTGGATTAAGATGTGAGTGCTTATGACTGAAACTGATTGGGATGCTAACAGGGGGAGTTACTGGGAAAGTGGGGAGAATAAAGACCGAGTGGGCCTCTGGCTTTCGTGGTGGGCTTCTGGTGGCCTGTTACCTTGGCTGTTTGTTTTCTTCCTGAACGGGGTATGGTGGCCCTGAGCCATAGCCACCCCGCCCCGGTAGCCTCACACCTGCCAGCTCCTCCCTAGGTTGTAGCACGTGACCTTCACCTGTGCCCACGCAGCCCCCTTACCCCGGTGCACCCTGGCTTGCCACCAGTGACGTGTCCTCAGGGTCTGCAGGTCACCGAATCCTCCCAGCACCGGTGCTCCATCTTATGGCCTGACTTGGACCCCACTTCTGGGGTCCCCGGGAGCTGAGCTAGGGCTCGGGGTGCAAAGTGTTTATTAAGAATCAAATTCTTTGAAAGGGAGAAGAGGAAAAACCTGGCTGTGGAAGTCATTGAATCGCAATGTGAGCCTCGCAAAGCCCCAGCCAACTTGGCAAGCAGCTCTGGAGTGAGGGATGCCCCCCAGAGGGCCGTATGAGGCCAGGATCCCAGAGCTTTGCACCCTCACCTTGCTCGGGCAAGGGCTCCGAAGTACTGTCACTTGTGAAACGGAGGCAGCCCCTGAAGGAGTGAAGGGCCGAAGGCTCCCGGCTGAAGATGCTGTAGCTCAGCTGCGACTTCATTCTTGAAGAGATGCCCCTGGGCAGCACCTGTCTGTGTCTACCACAGAACTCGTGGTGTTTTTTGTTTTGTTTTGTTTTGTTTTGTTTTGTTTTTGTCAATAAATACATTTGAACAGAGATAAGTAGATTTTTGCTTTTAATATTTGTCATTTCAATGTTTGGAAATTTGTTCATCCTTACCTTTTAAATCAAATGCCACCTTTTATTGTAAACCTTCTTCAGCCTCTTAAATTAATCTAATCTTTCTAATTTATGTCTTCACACATGAACATTGTCTTCCTCTGCTGTCCTTATAATGAGATTATGGCCTGACATGGATGATACTAGTGAGAAATTGCATTAAATAGTTTGCTTCCTGGACATTTGAGCGCTCATGCTCTCCTGTGTTGGGAACAGAACCAACCCAGTTGTACCGGGGCTCTGGGATGGAAATCCCCAGAACTATGTAGTCATTCTGTCACATTAAAGGATAGTGACTTAAGCACTTCTGAAAAATCACATTTTGAAAACTTCTCTTTACCAGAGTGATTCTTTATGAGGGAGGATAAAATGGCAAGTAAATAGAATTCACTGGAACAAAACAACACAAACCCAATTAACTGATATTTTCCTCAAACTCAGTCACAAAATATATTCTAGAAATATATTGGTAGTAAGAAATGAATGCAGTAAAAATAAAAGCATTCTCTAAAATTTTATGAATGATAAAAACCAGGAATGGAGTTTGTTATCAGCAGCTTAGTTTTCAAGAAAAATATTTCCTATAAAGTCTTTGATTTCTTCCAGGGATTTCTTTAATGATGGGATATGGTAGTATTTACATTGCTGGAGTTTCAATTCATCAGTGAGAATTATTTTTGAGTGTTTACAAAAGCCATCTTTTACTCCATGCACTCACAAACCCACAATTCTTTCTGAAAGAATGTGTATTATATGTAGTGTTGGGTGTGTGTGTGTATATATATTTTACACACAAATACTGAATATGGTATTGGTTGGTGCTACCTCTTGGAATAGGAAGGTTATAAGATGAATCTATTCACATGAGATTATTTATTGGGACCTAAACCCAGTTTTAAATCATAATCATAAATGTCTTAAGTAAATCAATATTAATTATAATACTAGCAGTAATGGTGACAGAAAGAGAATTTATGGATAAGGGTTTTGCTCTTTCCCCTTCATGCTTTCTTGCCATTAGCTAGGAGACTAAAGTTAGGGGGAGAAGCTTACCCCTTTTACTTCTAAGTGATTAGGAAGAGAAGAAAGAAAAAGGACAGACAGCATATGTATTAAGTAGTTTGAAGGGAACAAAAGCAAATGCCTTTTCATGTTTTTGGCTGTTGAAAGATATGCTTTTTTTTTTCCTTTTACCTGTTGATATTGTGAATTACATTAATTAATTTAAAAATGTTGAAATAGCTTTGCATAATTAGAAGAAATTGTGTTTGTTCATGGTATATAACTTTATTATTGGATCCAATTTGCTAATATTTTATTTAGTATCTATATTTGTAAGATATTTAAGCCTGTAGTTTTTCACTCTTGTATGTAATATCCTTACCTGAGTTTTATACTTGGGTAATTGATTGAATTAAGGATTGCACCTTCTGCTTTTATTTGCTAGAAGAGAGTGTAGAAAATTGTACTTAAATATTTGGTAGTATTTACCAGTGACACCATATGGGCCTTTTAAAAAAGAATACTAATTATAGATTTTATTTCTTTAGTATATTCAGGCCTATTCGGATTATCTATTGTCCTTGTATGCGTTTTGGTAGTTTGTGTCTTTCAAGAATTATCAAATTTGTGAGCATAGAGTTTTTTTTTAAGATTTTATTTATTTATTCATGAGAGACAGAGAGAGAGAGAGATGCAGAGACACAGGCAGAGGGAGAAGCAGGCTCCATGCAGGGAGCCCGACGTGGGACTCGATCCCTGGTCTCCAGGATGGACACCCTGGGCTGAAGGGGGCGCTAAACTGCTGGGCGCTAAACTGCTGCCCTAGAGTTGTTTATAATATTTCTTTTTTGTCATTTTGATGTCCATGAATCAGTAGTGATTGCCAATCTTTCATTTCTAATATTGGTAATTTGGACCTTCTCTCTTTTTCTTTTGGTTAGTCTAAGAGTTTGTCAATTTTATGTGTCCTTTCAAAGAATCAGCTTTGGGTTTTGTTGATTGTTCTCTATTGTTTCTTGGTTTCAATTTCATTGATTTCTACTTTACTTTTATGATTTTGCGATTTCCTTAAGCTTCAATTGCTGTAGTGTCCTAAGGCTGAAGCTAGGATATTGATTTAATATCTTTCTTTATTTTTAAGATATGCACTTAATACTATAAATTTTCCTCTAAGCACTGCTTTCACTATGCCCTATAAGTAATGATAAATTTTCATTTTCAATTAATTAAAAACCATTTTAAAAATTTCTCATGAGATTTCTTTGATTGATAGTGGATTTTTTATTTCATCTCCAAATGTTTCAATGAATTCTGGCTATCTTTCTGTTATTGAATTATAGTTTAATTTCACTGTGGTCTGAGGAGGTACTCTGATTTCTCTACTTTCAAATTTGTCAAATGAGTTTTATATCTCCAACTATGGTTTACAGTAGTGAATGTTCTTTTAAAAAAATTATTTTGAGAGAGAGCCACAACTGTGTGAGTGGAGGAAGGGGCAGAAGGAAAAGGAGAGAAAGAATCTCAAATAGACTTCCTGCTGAGCATGGAGCCCTTGAGATCTTGATCTGATCCAAAACTGAGAATCTGACAGTCAATTGATGGAGCCACCAGATGACTGTACAGTACTGAGTGTTCTATGTGAGCTTGAGAATAATGTGTATTCTGCTGGTTTTGTTGAAGTAGACTACAAACGTTAATTAGGTCTAATTGGTAGATGATACTGTTCTATCAACCATATCCTTAGTTTTCTACCGAATTGATCTATCAATTACTGGAAGAGGGGTGTCTACATCTTTAACTCTAACAACGATTTGTTTATTACTCCTCACACATTTTGACACCATTGTTAGGTGCACACGCATTAAGGATTGCTACGTTTTCTTGAAGAACTGACCTCCTTTTTACTATGTAACACATCTCTCTGTCCCTGATAATTTTCCCTATTCTAAAGTTTGCTTTTTAAGAAATTAATGTAGCTACTGCAGCTTCCTTTGGATTAGTGTTAGCATGTGATATCATTTTCTGTCTTATTACTTTTAACCTACCTGAATCTTTAAAATGAGTTGCTTGTAGACAATGTATGATTGGATCTGTTTTTCTTAAACCTACTTTGTCAATCTCTGTCATTTTATTGAAATGTTTAGCCCATTCACATATAAAAGGATTATTGAAATAGTTGATCTCTATCTCCCATGTAACAGCTTTCTATTTGTTGTATTCTTGATTTTTATCTTTTCCTGTTTTCCTGCATTTTTGGTTGAAATAGACCATTTTATTTTATGTTTTTTTCTAATAGACCATTTTATACAATTCTATTTTCTCTTAGCATATCAATTATACTTATTTTAAAAATATTTTGGTCTTCACTTTATAATTTGAAGTATATCTTTATACTAATCTAAGTCTACTCTCAAATAATACTACTGCTTTATGGATGGTACAAATACCTTAGAGTATTATTAATTACTCCTTCCTGTCCCTTATAACATTGCTTTCACTTATTTCATTTATAAACGAGCTATAATCTCCTAACATATTTTTACTATTATTTGAACAATTACTGGTCTATTAAATGATCAACTAAGAATAAGAAAAATAAAATATTTTATTTTACCTTAATTTATTCCTTCTCTGATGCTCTTCCTTTATGTCAAGCTGAGTTTCTGACCTATGTCACTTTTCCTTCTCCCTGAAGAACATTTTTTTTAACATTTCTTTTAGGGTAGGTATATTGGTGGTAAATTCTGTTTTTATTTCTCTGAGAAAGTTTTTCCTCTTCTCTTTTGAATGATAATTTCACTATACATAGAATTCCAGGTTAGTAGGAGTTTTTTTTTTCTTTCAACCCTAATATTTGTTTCTTACCACTTGCATGGCTTCTAACAAGGAATCGATGTAATTCTTCCTGTTGTTTCTCTATAGATAAAATGTTTTCTCTGATTGCTTCCAAAATTTTGTCTTTATATTTCACTTTCTGCAGTTTGAATGTAGGTCATCTAAGTCAGATTTTCGTTATTCATCCTGTTTGGTGTTCTGTGAGCTAGCTTTCTGTTTTATAGTTTGGTGTTTGCAGTTATGTTGGAATAATTCTTTCAATTATTTCTTTGAATGCTTCTTTAGCTCCATCGTTTTCTGTTTTTCATTTTTTTTCTTTTCCTTCTAGTATTCCAGTAACATGTTATTAAATATTTTGAAATTGTCCCACAATTGTTGGCCTTTTTTTTCATGTTTTTTTCTCTATATTTTGTTTGGGAATTATTTGTTCATCTATCCTAAAACTTACAGTTTCCTAATGAGCTCATCATTTCTGTAACAGTGTTTTTGATTTTCAGTATTTTCTTTTGATTCTTTGGGTTTCTATTTCTCAGCTTATCTTACTTACCTCTTCTTGCAAGTTGTCTGCTTTTCTACAAGAACCCTTAACCTATTAATCATAGTTATTTAAGTAACAGGTTTCATAGATCCAGTATCTAAATCTGGTTTTGATGCTCATTTTTTTTTTCTGGTCTTAGCAGTTTTTTTGTTGAAAGCCAAGAATGATATATTAGGTAATAGAAACTGAGGTAAAGAGGCATGTTACTATGAGGCCTTATGCTAATCTTGCTAAAAGATGGGTTTTGTTAAGTGTTATAGCTTTGGGTGTTCAAATTCCTCTAGTGTCCTTGTTTTTTGTTTTTTAATCTCCTTTTGTTTTGGGGTTTCCCTAATATTCCTTCATTAATAGGGTCTGAGCTTTGTGGCTTTTTAAACTATAATCCAGTGTTATTATACTGAATCCCTATTGATATGGTGGTAAAATATTGGAGAAGTATTTTATAGTCCTCTAAATGTTTCATTCTTTTAATGGATGTGTCCATGGTGTCTCACAAGTGTTTGTTGGCTTTTTCTTTTTCTCCATTAGTTGAGACAGAAAGGCTACAGGGACTGTAGTTGGGTAACTGGGTAATTTCCCTCCCTCATTGGATGGCTTATTATGGATGAGCAGTGTCATGGCTTTTCTGTTGCTGGGTAGTCCTTTGTTATGAAAAATAAAATGTCAAAATGTTTTTTTCCCATATCCTTGCCAGAAACACAAGAGTATTTCTTACCTTGTCATCATGAAAATCTGGTTGGGATCTTGGACATTGAAACTAAAAATGTGGGGGATCACTAAGACTATGCAACCTAGGAATTTAATTCTCATACTAGTCTGCACTCTGCCTCTAGCAATTGTTATCATTTAGGCATTTCTGCCAGCTTATGGTCATAATGATTTCTGATCCTGTTAAGCTGATGTAGCCTGTGCTTCTCTGTATTTTCCTATCTCTACAGATTTTGGGTTGGGCTTTATCCAGTGACCAATTCTCAAGTGAGTTTAATTAAAGTCATTGATTTTTGGTTTGTTCAGCTTTTACTTCACTGTAAGAGGGGAGTGATGACTTCAAAGGTCTTGCATGTCAGAGCTAAAACCAGAAATCAATACTATTTGTTTTTGCAAACAACAACAACATTCTGCTTGGACATGTAGTCCGATATTATGATTTAATATTACTCCAAAACAACATTCTTCCTTCGAACAGACTGAAGAACAGAAGTGCAGCTGACTGGGTCTGTAAATCTAATGCCTATTTTGCAAAAACCTTTGGTCATAGATTGTTCAAAAGCAGTTATGAAAAAGTGCCTACATAATAAGTCATTCAAATCTTACATATACTTTCAAATTGAACTTATAGTTGCTGTGTAATATTGTAAAAATTTTTAACAATGCTTACATTTAACTGAATCATTCATTAATCATGTTACATTATAATTTTTGTTAATAAACATATCAAAATACCAAACTTCATTCATTTTTCTATTTAAAATGAAAATAAGGGATCCCTGGGTGGCGCAGCAGTTTGGTGCCTGCCTTTGGCCCAGGGCGCGATCCTGGAGACCCGGGATCGAATCCCACATCGGGCTCCTGGTGCATGGAGCCTGCTTCTCCCTCTGCCTGTGTCTCTGCCTCTCTCTCTCTCTCTCTGTGTGACTATCATAAATAAATTTTTTAAAAAATTTAAATGAAAATAACTCATTGGGAAAATAGATTAAACTGAATTTTGAAGTTATTATGTTATTTATTAATAGTATAAAATAATTTTGCTTATTATTAATGTTATACCAATGCCTCTGTATAATCATAGTTATGCTTATTCATCCAATTCTTTAGAATCTTTTAACAAATCATCTCTTCGGGGTTCATTTTTTCTTAATATTTTATTCTGAAACCATTAATTTAATTGTGTTGGTTTTTACATGGCTATCTCTGAAAATCATTATGCCTCTCTCTACACTTCTAGGCAATATAGGGTATTTTTAACTTAAGACATTAAAAAAGTAGCCTTGGTAAACATGTAGAAAAATAACTGAAATAAATTGATTTTAAAGTGCTCAGAGGGGATCCCTGGGTGGCTCAGTGGTTTAGCGCCTGCCTTCGGCCCAGAGTGTGATCCTGGAGTCCCAGGATCGAGTCCCACGTCAGGCTCCCTGCATGGAGCTTGCTTCTCCCTCTGCCTCTGTCTCTGTCTCTCTCTTTCTGTGTGTCTCTCATGAATAAATAAATGAAATCTTTAAAAAAAATAAAAATAAAGTGCTCAGAAAGTCATTTGAAATTGTGCTGCTTTAAGCTTTGATATTCATATATCAGTGTTATCTATAATTAGATAACATTTACAAATAATAAAGTATATCATTGTTTTGTCAGAGAAAGAATTTAGCATGATGTATTTTCATTGTATAGTATCCAGGTTACTAGTTATATCCAAGTTATTTAGTTACCCAAAGTTAATTACTGGTATCAGGTAGATATGTCCATATAGTATTTTTCTAGTCTAGATTGCCTTATGGAAGAAATTGTAAGTTTATATTTTTATACTTATGATTTACAATACATTGAAGTTCTCCTGCTACTTATAAAACCCCTCTTGAATAGAATTTCTTTTATTACTGTTGAACAAAAACAATGTTGTTTATTATAGTTTTGTCTATACTAAGGTATTGAAAGTTTCCTTGCAAAGTTAAAATATATCATAACAGTGATCATAAAATAAGAAAAGGAATATTTTATATTTATCTGAATGAAATCTAAAATAAAAGAATGGCTGCAGTAACAAAAATTTTAAAAATAAAGCATAAAGATCTTTATTACAATAGGAAAGAATGGTAGCAAAGGATTCTAGATTGACTAAAGAGAAAAAGCTTTCACAGATTTGTGGTACCTCTCTGGTTAGATTAGTTGAAAGCAGAAGGAGGTAAAGAACAAGAGAGGGACACCTGGGTGGCTCAGTAGTTGAGCATCTCTCTTTGGCTCAGGTCGTGGTCTCGGGGTCCTGGGATCAAGTCCCTCATCAAGCTCCCTGCATGGAGCCTGCTTCTCCCTCTGCCTGGGTCTCTGCCTCTCTTTCTGTGTCTGTCATGAAAAATTAAATAAATCTTAAAAAAAAAGAACAAGAGAGATTTATATCCAACACATATAAGAAACACATCTTGCAGTTACTACTGCAAGTTATATTTGACCATGAATATCACGAAATCAGTAAGCTAGCACGTGGCCATTATACCATAAGCTTAGAAGTATGGTATATAGTTTACAGAATTCTAGAAGGGTTGTAGCTGCAATATCAGTATGAGAGGACAAATGAAAGAATGGTCATGTAGTCCATTGTCATAGGCTACATTGAAGGCTGAATTATGAGTGTCGTTTACACATACATACACATTTATTTATATAAGTACATATAATAAACTCTTGAAGCTTACTAATCATTAAATCCATGTTATTCTTGTTAATTGAAAAAGCTTTTTCAACAAATCATTATTGACCATATTTTAAGTCATATTCTGCCTTCATGGTGCTTATAGTTTAGTGGAAAGTAGTTAATATTCAAGCGAACACAAAATAAACAAGTTTATTTCAATGCTTTAAGAGAAATATAAAGAACAACGGATTGCAGATTTGAATTTCTTCCAATTTTCTATCTCTTTCCTTTTAAAGAAAGAAAATGATTAAAGGCAGGATATGTTACATCAGTGCCATGATTTCTCTTTCTTCTTTGGATTTCTACCATATTGGGATGCTTTCTTCTTGGTGTTAGAAGGGTTTAAATAATCATGACTTGTTCAATTCACAAGATTTCCCAAAGTAGAAAGAAATCATTGTGCAAACTGGCTGCTTGTGTTCTAAGTTTTAGAGAGGTATTCTTTTTTTCTCACTTGTTTTCCTTTTCCTTATATTGGTTTTCCTTTCAGTCGTGGAATGGTCATTTGTGCAGTAAGGAATGTGGGCCTGGAGGAAAGGGCAGGTGTTGCTCAGTCATGTCTAGCCTTAGCAAATGATGTTTCATATATACTCTAGAAAAGAATTCAGTGACTTTGGGAAAAGAATTCCATCAGGTAGGAAATGATATGTTGTCATGTGGGCATATTTTTTCCACCTGGAGGATCTGTAGTGTGAGACATGTAGACTACCGAATGTTCTCGATATCCTGGACACCAAATGTTATCTCAATTCCAGATAACTGACCAAAAAAAAAAATGTAGCAACACATTTTATGGTGTTCAATGTTTTCTCTTTAAAATTTTAGAGTCTGTTAAATAATTAAATAATAAGTTCTGAGGAGGGGCAAGATGGCGGAAGAGGAGGGTCCCCAAGTCACCTGTCTCCACCAAATTACCTCGATAACCTTCCAATCATCCTGAAAATCTACGAATTCGGCCTGAGACTTAAAGAGAGACCAGCTGGAACGCTCCGGGGAGAAGAGGTCGCGCTTCTATCAGGTAGGAGGACGGGGACAAAGAAATAAAGACACAAAAGGCCTCCGAGGGGGAGGGGCCGCGAGGAGCCGGGCTGAGGCCGGGGCGAGGGTCCCCAGGACAGGAGAGCCCCGTCCCGGAGACGCAGGAGCTGCACCGACCTTCCCGGGGGAAAGGGGCTCAGGGAGGTGGAGCAGGACCCGGAGGGCGGGGAGGCCCGCGGGCTCCCGGGGACACTAACAGGCCCTGCGCCGGGGGAGTGCGCCGAGCTCCCTAGGGCTGCAGCGCGCCACGGGGGACCCGGAGCAGCTCGGGGGGCTCGGGGGCGGCTCCGCGGAGGGGGCTGCGGGGGGGAGCAGCTCGGGGGGCTTCGGGGGCGGCTCCGCGGAGGGGGCTGTGCGGGGGGGAAAGCAGCTGGGGGGGCTCGGGGCGGCATCCGCGTGAGGGGGGGCTAGCGGGGGGTAGCAGCTGGGGGGGCCTTCGGGGCGGCTCCGCGGAGGGGGCTGCTGGGGGGAGCAGCTCGGGGTGGGCTCGGGGGCGGGCTCCGCGGAGGGGGCTGTGCGGGGGGGAGGCAGCTGGGGGGGCTGCGGGGGCGGCTCCGCGGAGGGGCCTGCGGGGGGGAGCAGCTGGGGGGGCTCAGGGGGCGGCCTCCGCGGAGGGGGCCTGCGGGGGGGAGCAGCTCGGGGGGCTTCGGGGGCGGCCTCCGCGGAGGGGTGCCTGTGCGGGGGGGGGGAGCAGCCTCGGTTCTCCGGGCGGCTTCCGCGGCAGGGGGCTGTGCGGGGGGGAGCAGCTCGGGGGGCTCGGGGGCGGCTCCGCGGAGGGGGCTGCGGGGGGGAGCAGCTCGGGGGGCTCGGGGGCGGCTCCGCGGAGGGGGCTGCGGGGGGGAGCAGCTCGGAGGGGCTCGGGGGCGGCTCCGCGGAGGGGGCTGCGGGGGGGAGGAGCTCGGGGGGCTCGGGGGCGGCTCCGCGGAGGGGGCTGCGGGGCGGGAGCGCGAATCCACCAGCGCAGGCTCCGGAGCACAGGGCGCCGGGACACAGCCCAGGATCCCGCCTCCCCCCGGGACAGGCAGAGGCCGGGAGGGCCCAGGACAGCGAGGACGCTCCTGCCCGAGCTGAGCAGATCAGCGGCCCCGCCCCGGAGCCTCCAGGCCCTGCAGACGGAGTTCCTGCCGGAGCTGAATCCAGGGCTGCAGAGCTGCCCCGCCACTGGGGCTGTTCCTCCTGCGGCCTCACGGGGTAAACAACCCCCACTGAGCCCTGCACCAGGCAGGGGCACAGCAGCTCCCCCAAGTGCTAACAGCTGACAATCAGCACAACAGGCTCCTCCCCCAGAACACCAGCGGGATGGACGAGTTCCAGGAGAAGTCAAGGGACTTACAGTACACAGAATCAGAAGATACATCCCCGTGGTTTTTTGTTTGTTTGTTTTGTTTTGTTTTGCTTTTTGATTTGTATCCTTCCCCCACGCCCCTTTTTTCTCCTTGCTTTTTCTTTCTCTTTTTCTTTTTTTTTTCATTTTTTTCTTCCTTTTTTTTCTCCTTCTCTTTTCTTTCCTTCTTTCTCTCCTCTCTTTTTCTCCTTTTCCCAATACAACTTGCTTTTGGCCACTCTGCACTGAGCAAAATGAGTAGAAGGAAAACCTCACGTCAAAAGAAAGAATCAGAAACAGTCCTCTCTCCCACAGAGTTACAAAATCTGGATTACAATTCAATGTCAGAAAGCCAGTTCAGAAGCACTATTATACAGTTACTGGTGGCTCTAGAAAACAGCATAAAGGACTCAAGAGACTTCATGACTGCAGAATTTAGAGCTAACCAGGCAGAAATTAAAAATCAATTGAATGAGATGCAATCCAAACTAGAAGTCCTAACGACGAAGGTTAACAACGTGTAAGAACGAGTGAGTGACATAGAAGACAAGTTGATAGCAAAGAGGGAAACTGAGGAAAAAAGAGACAAACAATTAAAAGACCATGAAGATAGATTAAGGGAAATAAACGACAGCCTGAGGAAGAAAAACTTACGTTTAATTGGTGTTCCCGAGGGCGCCGAAAGGGACAGAAGGCCAGAATATGTATTTGAACAAATTCTAGCTGAAAACTTTCCTAATCTGGGAAGGGAAACAGGCATTCAGATCCAGGAAATAGAGAGATCCCCCCCTAAAATCAATAAAAACCGTTCAACACCTCGACATTTAATAGTGAAGCTTGCAAATTCCAAAGATAAAGAGAAGATCCTTAAAGCAGCGAGAGACAAGAAATCCCTGACTTTTATGGGAAGGAGTATTAGGGTAACAGCAGACCTCTCCACAGAGACCTGGCAGGCCAGAAAGGGCTGGCAGGATATATTCAGGGTCCTAAATGAGAAGAACGTGCAACCAAGAATACTTTATCCAGCAAGGCTCTCATTCAAAATGGAAGGAGAGATAAAGAGCTTCCAAGACAGGCAGCAACTAAAAGAATATGTGACCTCCAAACCAGCTCTGCAAGAAATTTTAAGGGGGACTCTTAAAATTCCCCTTTAAGAAGAAGTTCAGTGGAACATTCCACAAAAACAAGGACTGAATAGATATGATGACACTAAACTCATATCTTTCAATAGTAACTCTGAACGTGAACGGGCTTAATGACCCCATCAAAAGTCGCAGGGTGTCAGACGGTATAAAAAAGCAGGACCCATCTATTTGCTGTCTACAAGAGACTCATTTTAGACAGAAGGACACCTACAGCCTGAAAATAAAAGGTTGGAGAACCATTCACCATTCGATTGGTCCTCAAAAGAAAGCAGGGGTAGCCATCCTTAGATCAGATAAACTAAAATTTACCCCGAAGACTGTAGTGAGAGATGAAGAGGGACACTATCTCATACTTAAAGGATCTATTCAACAAGAGGACTTAACAATCCTCAATATATATGCTCCGAATGTGGGAGCTGCCAAATATATAAATCAATTATTAACCAAAGTGAAGAAATACTTAGATAATAATACACTTATACTTGGTGACTTCAATCTAGCTCTTTCTATACTCGATAGGTCTTCTAAGCACAACATCTCCAAAGAAACGAGAGCTTTAAATGATACACTGGACCAGATGGATTTCACAGATATCTACAGAACTTTACATCCAAACTCAACTGAATACACATTCTTCTCAAGTGAACATAGAACTTTCTCCAGAATAGACCACATATTGTGTCACAAATCGGGTCTGAACCGATACCAAAAGATTGGGATCGTCCCCTCATATTCTCAGACCATAATGCCTTGAAATTAGAACTAAATCACAAAAAGAAGTTTGGAAGGACCTCAAACACGTGGAGGTTAAAGACCATCCTGCTAAAAGATGAAAGGGTCAACCAGGAAATTAAGGAAGAATTAAAAAGATTCATGGAAACTAATGAGAATGAAGATACAACCATTCAAAATCTTTGGGATGCAGCAAAAGCAGTCCTAAGGGGGAAATACATCGCAATACAAGCATCCATTCAAAAACTGGAAAGAACTCAAATACAAAAGCTAACCTTACACATAAAGGAGCTAGAGAAAAAAACAGCAAATAGATCCTACACCCAAGAGAAGAAGGGAGTTAATAAAGATTTGAGCAGAACTCAACGAAATCGAGACCAGAAGAACTGTGGAACAGATCAACAGAACCAGGAGTTGGTCCTTTGAAAGAATTAATAAGATAGATAAACCATTAGCCAGCCTTATTAAAAAGAAGAGAGAGAAGACTCAAATTAATAAAATCATGAATGAGAAAGGACAAATCACTACCAACACCAAGGAAATACAAACGATTTTAAAAACATATTATGAACAGCTATACGCCAATAAATTAGGCAATCTAGAAGAAATGGATGCATTCCTGGAAAGCCACAAACTACCAAAACTGGAACAGGAAGAAATAGAAGACCTTAACAGGCCAATAACCAGGAAGGAAATTGAAGCAGTCATCAAAAACCTCCCAAGACACAACAGTCCAGGGCCAGATGGCTTCCCAGGGGAATTTTATCAAACGTTTAAAGAAGAAACCATACCTATTCTCCTAAAGCTGTTTGGAAAGATAGAAAGAGATGGAGTACTTCCAAATTCGTTCTATGAGGCCAGCATCACCTTAATTCCAAAACCAGACAAAGACCCCACCAAAAAGGAGAATTACAGAGCAATATCCCTGATGAACATGGATGCAAAAATTCTCAACAAGATAGTAGCCAATAGGATCCAACAGTACATTAAGAAAATTATTCACCATGACCAAGTAGGATTTATCCCCGGGACACAAGGCTGGTTCAACACCCGTAAAACAATCAATGTGATTCATCGTATCAGCAAGAGAAAAACCAAGAACCATATGATCCTCTCATTAGATGCAGAGAAAGCATTTGACAAAATACAGCATCCATTCCTGATCAAAACTCTTCAGAGTGTAGGGATAGAGGGAACATTCCTCGACATCTTAAAAGCCATCTACGAAAAGCCCACAGCAAATATCATTCTCAATGGGGAAGCACTGGGAGCCTTTCCCCTAAGATCAGGAACAAGACAGGGATGTCCACTCTCACCACTGCTATTCAACATAGTACTGGAAGTCCTAGCCTCAGCAATCAGACAACAAAAAGACATTAAAGGCATTCAAATTGGCAAAGAAGAAGTCAAACTCTCCCTCTTCGCCGATGACATGATACTCTACATAGAAAACCCAAAAGCCTCCACCCCAAGATTGCTAGAACTCATACAGCAATTCGGTAGTGTGGCAGGATACAAAATCAATGCCCAGAAATCAGTGGCATTTCTATACACTAACAATGAGACTGAAGAAAGAGAAATTAAGGAGTCAATCCCATTTACATTTGCACCCAAAAGCATAAGATACCTAGGAATAAACCTAACCAAAGATGTAAAGGATCTATACCCTCAAAACTATAGAACACTTCTGAAAGAAATTGAGGAAGACACAAAGAGATGGAAAAATATTCCATGCTCATGGATTGGCAGAATTAATATTGTGAAAATGTCAATGTTACCCAGGGCAATATACATGTTTAATGCAATCCCTATCAAAATACCATGGACTTTCTTCAGAGAGTTAGAACAAATTATTTTTAGATTTGTGTGGAATCAGAAAAGACCCTGAATAGCCAGGGGAATTTTAAAAAAGAAAACCATATCTGGGGGCATCACAATGCCAGATTTCAGGTTGTACTACAAAGCTGTGGTCATCAAGACAGTGTGGTACTGGCACAAAAACAGACACATAGATCAGTGGAACAGAATAGAGAACCCAGAAGTGGACCCTGAACATTATGGTCAACTAATATTCGATAAAGGAGGAAAGACTATCCATTGGAAGAAAGACAGTCTCTTCAATAAATGGTGCTGGGAAAATTGGACATCCACATGCAGAAGAATGAAACTAGACCACTCTCTTGCACCAGACACAAAGATAAACTCAAAATGGATGAAAGATCTAAATGTGAGACAAGATTCCATCAAAGTCCTAGAGAAGAGCACAGGCAACACCCTTTTTGAACTCGGCCACAGTAACTTCTTGCAAGATACATCCACGAAGGCAAAAGAAACAAAAGCAAAAATGAACTATTGGGACTTCATCCAGATAAGAAGCTTTTGCACAGCAAAGGATACAGCCAACAAAGCTAAAAGACAACCTACAGAATGGGAGAAGATATTTGCAAATGACATATCAGATAAAGGGCTAGTTTCCAAGATCTATAAAGAACTTATTAAACTCAACACCAAAGAAACAAACAACCCAATCATGAAATGGGCAAAAGACATGAAGAGAAATGTCACAGAGGAAGACATAGACGTGGCCAACATGCATATGAGAAAATGCTCTGCATCACTTGCCATCAGGGAAATACAAATCAAAACCACAATGAGATACCACCTCACACCAGTGAGAATGGGGCAAATTAACAAGACAGGAAACCACAAGTGTTGGAGAGGATGCGGAGAAAAGGGAACCCTCTTACACTGTTGGTGGGAATGTGAACTGGTGCAGCCACTCTGGAAAACTGTGTGGAGGTTCCTCAAAGAGTTAAAAATATACCTGCCCTACGACCCAGCAATTGCACTGTTGGGGATTTACCCCAAAGATACCAATGCAATGAAACGCCGGGACACCTGCACCCCGATGTTTATAGCAGCAATGGCCACGATAGCCAAACTGTGGAAGGAGCCTCGGTGTCCATCGACAGATGATGGATAAAGAAGCTGTGGTCTATGTATACGATGGAATATTCCTCAGCCATTAGAAACGACAAATACCCACCATTTGCTTCAACGTGGATGGAACTGGAGGGTATTATGCTGAGTGAAGTAAGTCAGTCGGAGAAGGACAAACAGTGTATGTTCTCATTCATTTGGGGAATATAAATAAGAGTGAAAGGGAATATAAGGGAAGGGAGAAGAAATGTGTGGGAAATATCAGAAAGGGAGACAGAACGTAAAGACTGCTAACTCTGGGAAACGAACTAGGGGTGGTAGAAGGGGAGGAGGGCGGGGGGTGGGAGTGAATGGGTGATGAGCACTGGGGTTATTCTGTATGTTAGTAAATTGAACACCAATAAAAAATAAACTTAAAAAAATAATAAATCTAAGATATGCAAAATAAATAAATAAATAATAAGTTCTATCTTTTAACTTATTAGAATATTTTTTTTTGCCTGTTGTAGAAACTACAAAAAGCATCACTAAACCAAAAAAAAAAATCTAACTTTTATTTCTACCAACCAATATTAAACCTTGGTTGAATTTTAGCAAACATCTATATCCATTTATATATCTCTCCATCAGGTTGAGTTGGAATATTATCAGATTGTTTTATGATACTCTTTTGCAAAGAACAAACAGGGAGATCCAAATTTCTTCTTTCTCACCTATGAGTGTCCTGAGTTTTTTCTTGGCCTGCGGCCTGACCACTCATACTACATGCATATTTCCTAGGGAAAACAATTATTTCTTATTTAATGAAACATTTATCAATATTCTATTATATGCAGAAACTCTGTCACATGCTGAGGATAATGCAATGATCAAAAAGTCTGTGCTCTTATGAAATGTGCGTTACATTGAAAGAGGACATACAATGAAGCCATAAATATATGGATATGGAAATGATTAGGAAGTGAAAGAGAAGCAAAACTAATGTTTTATTACCACCTGGGGTTTTGGCATCAAGCAACAATATGGAATTCAATGAAATTGAACTATTGGAAGACTACACTATCTCTAATATAGTTGGTCCTAAATAGCCCTCTTTGTAAATAATAAAACAACAACAATTTTTATTGAGCAGTTCAATTTGCAAGTATTTTAAGCACTTAACACGGGTTTAATTTGCACAGTAATTCAGTTAGTAGGATAAAATGGAGAAGTTAGATTATTTGATTTCAAATATCCTGGTTTTAACCACTGAGTATTAGATCTCTCTAGATGGTGAACTGTGTTGGGTAATAATGTTCAGAAGGCGAGACAGTTGTATCAGAAAAAAGGTTGTATCAAACTTTAATTAATAGGAATTTGAAGTATACTATTGAAGCTTAAATATAATAAAACATAACAGGAACAGAATGATGTGGGCAGCAAGTTTGTCCTAGTAAATGAGATTCCATTATTGTGGGGTCAGTGAGCTAAGTAGATTTGGAAATCAAAGATTTAGAAGAAACATTAGCAAAGATTGAATTGTGCTATACCAATCTCAGTTACCCTAATGATAACCTGCCAACAACATACTTTAAGATAATGGTGGGGGAGAGATGGCGTTATGTTAAAGGATCACACACTTATGGGCCAATCTTTTAAAACATTCATGGTTCCAGACAGAGAATACATTGAAAATCTTTTTAAGGATTGTATAGTGTATTTCTTAAATTTCAGATTTAGTAGATTTAGATTGTGAATATTTAATATTTTTCATAATGAAGGAAATTGAATTAGATAGCAGTATATATAGGATTTTATCTTTAGAGAGTTTTATTTCCTTTTGAAAATAGGAGTATTGCTATACTCTTTGGGCATCAGCTGGTCAGCATATTTTAGTTGAATGTGTAACTCAGGGTTAACAATGGGCTGGTCAGTATTATCCACTATATAAGTGTGTAGCTATGCCAAGTGTCCAAACACTTTCCTGCTAAAACAGCTATATAAATTAGAGTCTCCTTTGATTCGCTTTCAGAAGATAATGAACCAATAGGTGGATATTCCCATGTTTCTGATGCGACAGCATTTGGGGAAGAGGACCAGTAAGACATTAGCCATACTGTAATGTGGGAAAAATAGGTCTCTCTTTTATTTTAGGTGTTTGAGGATTTAAAGATCTTGAAAAATATGTACAAATTTTAACACTCGTTGCCTAATCATCTAACACAGATTAAATGAACCATGTAGCATGGATTTTTAAAAGCTTGAAATGTCTTTTTTTTTTCTTTTTTTCTTTTTGAAATGTCTTTATTTACATTCTACCTAATACCAAATGGTTTTAGTATATCTATAATAATGTGATTTATTACAAGTAAAACATATTTGATCTTTATCCCCATTTCTGGCACAGAACTCCTAAAAACCCTCAGAATTTCTAAATGAAGATAATAACAAAGGTGTCTTATATTAATAAGGATAATTTTTGACTGGGCCTAAGGATGGGGGCTGTTTGTCAGGAGAACCAACAGCGATTAGAGTTAGAACTTTTAGTCCCCACTCTGATTCCTGGGGAGTAGAGAGGTCTGGAGTTCGAAGTCATGCCTATTAAAGGAGCCTCCACAAAAACCCAAAAGGAGAGGATTCCAAAAGCTTCCAAATTAGTAAACACATGGAGATGCTGGAGAATGGCCCACTAGGAGAGGACATGGAAGCTCTGAGTCCTTTTCCATAACTTGCCCCATGCATGTCTTCCATTTGGCTGTTCCTGGGTTATATCTTTCCATAATAACCTGGTAATCTAGTGAGTAAAATGTCCTCTGAGTTCTGGGAGCTGCCTGAGCAAATCAATTGAACCCACTAAGGGAGTTGTTGGAACCTCCAATTTACAGCTGATGGGTCAGAAACACAGGTGACAACCTGAATTTGTGCTTGGTGTATGAAGTGTGTAGGAGGGAGGGAGGCACAGTCTTGTAGAACTGAGCCCTTCACCTGTGGGGTCTGAAGCTCTCTCTAGGTAGACAGTGTCAGAATTGAGCTGAATTCAGCTGGGGTCAGAGAAATATTTGATGTGTGAAAAAACCCCTGTGCACATTGGAATTAGATGCAGCACTCTTACTACCCTAAGTATATTTAGCTCTTGGAATATTTTAGCAAGAGAGAAACACCCACACATATATACACTCACACACATAAAGACCATCGTCATTTGAACAAAGAATTTAGAATTTTAAAAATGAAAATTTATTTGTGCAACCCCTCTCCTCCCCATGTTAAAATTGTGGAAAGTAAGCCTTAAAGAGATTACCATGAAAGTATTACCCATGGCTGGGTTTCTGACCCTGGTCCATTGCTCTTTTCTCTCCAACAGGCATTTATCACATATTATTTTCCTCTTAATCCCTGCGTGAGTCACATGTGCTGCGTGTATCTTGTTTTCTCTGCTTCCCCTTTATCCACATTACTTTGTTTCTCTTACCCACAATTTATTATGACATTCTTCAGAAAGAAAAGTCAGGATCTTCTAGCAGTTCTTGGGATACTGCACTCAGACTAGATAGATGTAAGGAAAAAGAAAACTATTTCTGTAATCATCTCTAGAGAGTAGATCTGATGATGGCAAACCCTGTGTGAATGACAGCTACAATTCGACTTCACCTTTTCTGTTTCTTGCTGCTATAAACCAGTGTATGGATGTGTTAGTACATCTTCCTCTTGCTGGTAAGGGTATGTAAGGACATGTTAATGCAAGAGCCTGCTTCTAGGCAAATGACCTTATTTATCTAAAAAATCTATTTTATAAATGGAAGAAAACCAAAGAATTCTGTTGTTATTTTCGACTTCATTTATTTACTCATAATGCTAAAATTCATTACGTTACGCTGACTTACCATAAATCATTAGTTATTACCTTCCTTACTATTTCCTTAATTGTGCTTTTTCATGTCTACCTCATTTATCCACATGACTGGACCAATATTCAATGTTAGTTCTCAAAACTAATAGCATTGTTTCACTGCAATAGCTTTTTCACTCCAGGGTAATTTTAAACAATGCTACTCTCTCTAGCTTGGTTCATCTAAATGAGAGACGCCTGCTATGATGGAGGTAGTCAATTATCTTTCCAGAAATTTAAACACATTTCTCAAAGATTATGTAAAAAGCCTCCTGAATCTATTATGAAGACCTAAGCGCTTCTTATACTTAGGCCACTTCAGGGTGAATGATTTAGTCTTGTTTGAGATCTTTCTGTGTGACAGTAAAATGGCTATGTCTAGGATTTGAAGACATTTAAAGCAACCTAAAGCCTGTGGCTATGTAAGTTTTACGTCGTTACTATATGATGCAAACACCGAGGTAAATTTTTGCAGACATTCAAACTGAGAAGAGACTTAATAATCATCCCGTTGAATGGCCTCTGATCATTTCCTGAATTAGACTCTTATTGAAAAAATGGGTATCCAATTTCTTTACGACCTCTTGCCACCTATGAACACCAAGACATCAAATGCACTTTAGGGATTACCCAATGCAAGAATACCCTATATATTTTAGAGGGAACCATTCAGCTACTGTTTGAAAAGGCTTCAGTAACAAAGAACTCTGTTTCTCAGTGTGGTCCATTTCATTGCTCTAGTTGGTGGAAAGCTCTTCACACCTTATCTTATTTCTCTACAAGCTTAAGCTAAGCTTAGGCTAAAGAATCAATGATAACATTCAGTTGTTTAAAAGAGAGAAAATGCCTCATTTTGTTAAGAATGTTAGATTCATGTAAGCTGTTGTTTTTCTTTGCAAGCTGAAATAGAACATTGTACATAAATTATCTTAGTGTCTATAAAGGTCGATTGTTTTATAATTTCGTTGACTTTTAAAATATTTGGCCTGTATTTGCATGTCTACATCCAGTTAGATATAAGCTTTAAGACAAAATTCAGAGATTAATAGGGGGTTAATAAAAACAGATTCCATTATAAAGTGGATTTAGGAAGCTCACATGCTTTAGGTGAGGTATCCCATACTCACTAATTCATAAGGTACATTAACAGATAAAAGATTCTGAACCTGAAACTTGTATGAACCTGAAACCCAACTAAATTGGTTTATTTTATTTTATTTTTTAACCCTTATTTTTTATTATTTTTTAAAATAATAAATTTATTTATTTTTTATTGGTGTTCAATTTACCAACATACAGAATAACACCCAGTGCTCATCCCGACAAGTGCCCCCCTCAGTGCCCGTCACCCATTCACCCCCACCCCCTGCCATCCTCCCCTTCCATCACCCCTAGTTCGTTTCCCAGAGTGAGGAGTCTTTATGTTCTGTCTCCCTTTCTGATATTTCCCACACATTTCTTCTCCCTTCCCTTCTATTCCCTTTCACTATTATTTATATTCCCCAAATGAATGAGAACATACAATGTTTGTCCTTCTCCGATTGACTTACTTCACTCAACATAATACCCTCCAGTTCCATCCACGTTGAAGCAAATGGTGGGTATTTGTCGTTTCTAATGGCTGAGGAATATTCCATTGTATACATAAACCACATCTTCTTTATCCATTCATCTTCCATGGACACTGAGACTCCTTCCACAGTGTGGCTATTGTGGACATTGCTGCTATAAACATCGGGGTGCAGGTGTCCCGGCGTTTCATTGCATCTGAATCTTTGGGGTAAATCCCCAGCAGTGCAATTGCTGGGTCGTAGGGCAGGTCTATTTTTAACTCTTTGAGGAACCTCCACACAGTTTTCCAGAGTGGCTACACCAGTTCACGTTCCCACCAACAGTGTAAGAGGGTTCCCTTTTCTCCGCATCCTCTCCAACATTTGTGGTTTCCTGCCTTGTTAATTTGCCCCATTCTCACTGCTGTGAGGTGGGATCTCATTGTGGTTTTGATTTGTATTTCCCTGATGGCAAGTGATGCAGGAGCATTTTCTCATGTGCGTGTTGGCCATGTCTATGTCTTCCTCTGTGAGATTTCTCTTCATGTCTTTTGCCCATTTCATGATTGGATTGTTTGTTTCTTTGCTGTTGAGTTTAATAAGTTCTTCATAGATCTTGGAAACTAGCCCTTTATCTGATACGTCATTTGCAAATACCTTCTCCCATTCTGTAGGTTGCCTTTTAGTTTTGTGGACTGTATCCTTTGCTGTGCAAAAGCTTCTTATCTGGATGAAGTCCCAATAGTTCATTTTTGCTTTTGTTTCTTTTGCATTCGTGGATGAATCTTGCAAGAAGTTACTGTGGCTGAGTTCAAAAAGGGTGTTGCCTGTGTTCTCCTCTAGGATTTTGATGGACTCTTGTCTCACATTTAGATCTTTCATCCATTTTGAGTTTATCTTTGTGTCTGGTGCAAGAGAGTGGTCTAGTTTCATTCTTCTGCATGTGGATGTCCAATTTTCCCAGCACCCAGGTTTCCTAAATGCATGTGGCCAAAAACCTTTTTAAAGATAGGAATAATTGTTAGCAGCCTGAGGGACACTCATTACAGTGTGGGAAATGCTGTTGAGTATCAGTCCTTATTGGCTCCCTTGGAGTGCACACTCTAGGCACCAGGACCCTGACTCACATTTTAGCCCTAATCAACTAGTTCATATCTATTGTAAACACTATGGGGAAAGATTACTTAAATTGGAAATTTGTAAAGATATTTAAAAATTAGATGAGAGCGATCCCTGGGTGGCTCAGCGGTTTAGCACCTGCCTTAAGCCCAGGATGTGATCCTGGAGTCCTGAGATGGAGTCTTGTGTTGGTTTCCCTGCATGGAGCCTGCTTCTCCCTCTGCCTGTGTCTCTGCCTCTCTCTCGGTGTCTCTCATAAATAAATAAAGTCTTTAAAAAATTAGGTGAGAATATGATCTGCACAGTAGATGGAGAACATACAATAATTTTGTTTTGTTAATGTAATATTTAGACATGGTGCTAACGGTATTATCAAATTAAAAAGGAGCCTAATTAAGGAATTGATGGAATCTATATCTAGCTAAAACTAAAGGAATTACTTCTGTTCCATCCAGCTATTTTCTTTCTTCTTTCTTGCCTTTCTTCTTCTTTCTTTCGTATGAGGGATGGCAGGGGAGGGAGGAGGGAGGAGGGAGCGGGAGGGGTGAGACTGGAGTTCTTCTACTAGGAGATGCTGCGTTGCGGGATGGATGCTGGCGTGGTAGCGTAGTTCTTTCTTTCTTTCTTCTTTTCTGTTCTTTTTTCTTTATGTCTTTCTTCTTTTATCTCTTTTTCTTCTCTCTTTCTTCTTCTTTTTTTCTTTCTCTCTCTCTCTCTCTCTCTCTCTCTCTCATAGTCTCTACACTGTGTAATGTATAAGCAAGTGTCCAACATAGGCCTTTGCAGTCACTTTTGATTTCCCTAATGCATCCAGGTAGATAAAAATATTCTTATTTTTGTGACTGTGATTATCTGTATTCTATTTATCAGATATCCTTTATCTGTTTGCTTTTGTGAATTCCCCCATTTCTTTGACCTCGTTGCGTAACTAACTCCTTTATGATTTTGAACTAGTTACTTATAGAATTTTTGTTTTTCATGTAATTTTTTTATAATTTAATGGGAAATATCACAGCGTTTGCTGTTTGACCATTATAATTGCCTCCTGACAGACAAGTTTTTATCCTTTTAGTTGGTATAAAATGTATGGTAACAACATTTAAAATTTAAGTATAGATTATTTATAATCCAGGAAAATGTGCCCATTATGTTTCTTAATAATACACTTTTCAAATATGCTTTAGCCCTTCTGAATAGATTTCCTTTTCTCCCACCCAGACATTCCTAAAACCACAGATTTGGTGTTTATAATCCACATGCATTTCTTTAATTTTCTGTATATGTATGGATCCCTATGCATTCTGCAAAGTTGCATTTTATATATGACTAGATACACTGTATGCATTTTTCTTCAACTTGCAGTTTGTATAATATTATATTTCTGAGATTTATTCATGTTTTTACATATAGCTCTGGTTCATTCACTTTTACTCCTATATAGTATCAAGTTGTATGTATATGTCAAAATGTATTTAACTCTGAACAGTAAGTTTTTATTAAGCCTTTTACTTTGTTCTTTCTTTTTTTTCCAGTAGTTTACATAATACAGTTTTTCTATTTACAAACAGTCCTGCCCTAATTCCCCTTGTGCATATCTCCCGTACATGTGTGAGAATTCTCCTGTTTATAGAGGGAAATTGTAGGAATGTAACGTATGTATTCAAAAGTTTTTCCAAGTAACTTTTCTGCAACACAGAACTATTTATATAAATGCAAAATTATATAGCACACAACAAGGTTAGGATTCTGCTTCTCTGACACCCCGTTGTGATCACCAGACATGCAAATCAGCAGCAAAATGCAACACATTCAGCCCCAAATCAACTAGAACCAACCAACTTAGGACTATAACTAAGAAGTGTTAGAATCAGCAGATAAAGATATTTTTTTAATTTTATTTTTTAGATAAGAATATTTAAACATAATAAAATTGTATTCCATACTATCAGAGAATTAGGTAGAGCCATTGAAAATAGAAAAAGAAATTCTAAATCCAATTGCTAGAGATCAAAACAACAGCATGTGAGATGAAAATACACTTGATAAATGGTGCTTGGAAGATTGGACATCCACATGCAGAAGAATGAAACTAGACCATTCTCTTACACCAGACACAAAGATAAACTCAAAATGGATGAAAGATCTAAATGTGAGACAAGAATCCATCAAAATCCTAGAGGAGAACACAGGCAACAAACACTTTTTTTGAACTTGGCCACAGCAACTTCTTGCAAGATACATCCATGGAGGCAAGGGAAACAAAAGCAAAAATGAATTATTGGTACTTCATCAAGATAAAAAGCTTCTGCACAGCAAAAGAAACAGTCATCAAAACTAAAAGGCAACCTACAGAATGGGAGAAGGTATTTGCAAATGACCTATCAGATAAAGGGTTAGTATCCAAGATCTATAAAGAACTTATTAAACTCAACAGCAAAGAAACAAACAATCCAATCATGAAAAGGGCAAAAGACATGAACAGAAATCTCACAGACGAAGACATAGACATGGCCAACAAGCACATGAGAAAATGCTCCGCATCACTGGCCATCAGGGAAATACAAATCAAAACCACAATGAGATCCCACCTCACACCAGTTTGAATGGGGAAAATTAACAATACGGGAAACAAAAAATGTTGGAGAGGATGTGGAGAAAGGGGAGTCCTCTTGCACTGTTGGTGGGAATGTGAACTGGTGCAGCCACTCTGGAAAACTGTGTGGAGGTTCCTCAAAGAGTTGAAAATAGACCTGCCCTATGACCCAGCAATTGCACTGCTGGGGATTTACCCCAAAGATTCAGATGCAGTGAAACGCCGGGACACCTGCACCCTGATATTTATAGCAGCAATGTCCACAATAGCCAAACTGTGGAAGGAGCCTCAGTGTCCATCGACAGATGATGGATAAAGAAGCTGTGGTCTATGTATACGATGGAATATTCCTCAGCCATTAGAAACGACAAATACCCACCATTTGCTTCGACATGGATGGACCTGGAGGGTATTATGCTGAGTAAAGTAAGTCAGTTGGAGAAGGACAAACATTATATGGTCTCATTCATTTGGGGAATATAAATAATAGTGAAAGGGAATAAAGGGGAAGGAGAGAAAATGAGTGAAAATATCAGTGAGGGCGACAGAACATGAGAGACTCCTAACTCTGGGAAACGAACAAGGGGTAGTGGAAGGAGAGGTGGGCAGGGGGGGGGGGGTGACTGGGTGATGGGCATTGAGGGGGGCACTTGGTGGGATGAGCACTGGGTGATATGCTATATGTTGGCAAATTGAACTCCAATAAAAATAAATAAATAAATGGATAAATAAATAAATAAATAAATAAATAAATAAAATACTGGATAGAATTGATGACTGGCATGACATCACAGCGTAAGAGTGAATACACTTGAAGACATAGCAGCAAAAACTCTGAAAACTTAAATATGTAGAGAAAAACAGAATTTTTAAAAATGAAGAGTATTAGTAAGCTATGGGACAACTTTAGCTGACCTACTATATGTAATTGGAGGAGAGAAAGGAGAGGGAGGAGCAGAAAGGAAAAAAATGTTTAGAGAAATAATGTTCAAATATTCCCCAAAGTGGAGAAAATTATAAACTCACAAACCTGAGAAGCTCGACGAACCCAAGCATGAGAAAAAGAATTTAACGACACAGGCACATGATGATCAAACTGTTTAAAATCACTGTTAAATATAAATCTTAAAGGGGCTAGAGAATTAGAGCAAGTTATACAAAGATAAAGATGGCAACAAATTTATCATCAGAAACAATGCAAGTCAGAAGACAGTTATTTAAAGTACCGAAAAACAAAACTATCAGCCACAAATTCTAAACAGGAAAAATATCTTTCAAAAACAGAGATAAAATAAAGACTTTTTTCAGACATACAAAATCTGAAAGAATTCATCACTAGCAGATATACCCTACAAGAAATCTTAAGGCAAGTCTTTAAGACAGAAGGAAAATGACACCAGATCAGAGAGAAATAATAGTTTTTATTCTTAGGGATGTAGGGATATTGACTTAAATGAAGCATGAGATGAGTTCCTGTAGTGGGCCTGGGATTCAGTGAAGTCCTAAATTATTTTTAAAAGTTTTGGCTCACCCTTGTGCTGTGAAGTCCTGTGGGCTTTGACAAATGCGCAGTGTCATGTATCCTCTACTATAGTGAATCGTACAGAATAGTTTCATCACCCTAAGAAATCCTCTGTGATTTACCTATTATTCGCCATTCTTACCCCAAACCCTTGACAATTACTGATCATTTTATTGTCTCCATATTTTTGTTTTTTTTTTTCTGGTACGTCATATAATTGGAATCAATCTGTAGCCTTTTCTGACTGGTATCTTTCTCTTAGCAAAATGATGTTAAGATTCATTAATAGTGTTATAGATTGCTAGCTAATTCCTTTTTTTTTTAAGATAATTCCTTTTTATTGCTGAATAGTAGCCCACTGTATTGGGTATACCAAATTTGTTTATCAGTTAACCTGTTGAAGGACATCATGGGGGTTTACAGATTTTTGTTATTGTGAATAAAGCTGCATTCACATGCGGGGTTTCGTGTGGACATACATTTTCAAATCAGTTAGGCAGTTATCTAAGAGTGTATTCCTGGATCACATGATAAGATTATATTTAGGTTTGTAAGAACTGCCAGACTGTCTTTTAATGTGGCTTGTTGCTTTGAATTTTCACCAGCAATTTGTTTTGTCAATTTTTGTATTTTAGCCATCATAATAGACATGAAGTGGTGTGCCATTGTTGTTTTAATTTAAATTTCCCTAATGACATATGATGTTGAGATCTTTTCGTATGCTTACTTACTACCTCTCCAGTTTCTTTGATGAGATATCTATCCAGATATTTCTGCCCAGTTCTTAATTGGATTGTTTCATTATTGCTGATTAAAAGAGTTCCTTCTATAGTCCAGATACAATTGCTTTTTTTTTTTTTTCAGATGTGGGGTTTTCAAATATTTCTCTCAGTCTGTGGCTTCTCTTGATTCTCCTACCAGTGCCTTTTACAGAGCAAACACTTATAATTTTAATAAAGTCCAATTTGCCAACTTTTTCTTTCATAGATTGTGCTTTTTGTGTTGTATCTAAAAACTCATAACCAAGCAGAAGGCTACACAGATTTTCTCCTACATATTCTCCTTGAAATGTTACAGTTTTGCATTTTACATTTAGGTAAATGATTCCACTTTTAATTTAACTTTCGTGTAAAGATATGAGGTTCATATTTTTTCATATGGGCCTCCATTTTTCCAAATATCATTTATTGAAAAGACTATTCTTTTTCCTGTATACATTTTATGCTTCAATACATTTCTTAAAAAGCAATTGAGACCATTAGCAAAAACTAATTAGTTTAAAATTTAAAAATTTTATTTAATAAAGTGCATCATGAACATCATGGAAAACATTAATAGGTAGAAAACAGAAAGATATATATATTGTCTAAAACTGACAAGGGATTAATATCTGCAGTCTAAATGGAATGCTTACAAATTAGAAAATAGAGGGCAGGAACAGCAATAGAAAATTGTCAAAAGCCATGTGCAGAAATTCATGGAAGTGGAATCTCAAAATGTTGAATATAGTTAAGGAAGTTATAATTAAAATAACCACATAATATCCCTTTACCTCTAAGCCTGAAAAATACTAGAAACACGGATAATGCTAAGTGTGTGGGGATAGGGCATTATAAGTAATCCCAGATCCTGTAATTTTGGATTTAAGTTCATTTTTGGATTTCATTTCATTTCACAAACTCTGGCACCTACCAGGTAACACTGGGTGCATATCCTAGCTAGGACTTCCTTAATATATAGAAAGAATATATAGTAGAATAGAAATTCTACTCCTGGATAGTATTTAGTAGACATTCTAATGCAGTACCATAGACGGGCACATGTGCAGATAGATGTTCACTGTTGTATGATTTGTACTTTCAGTAAGTTGAGAAAATCTGGGGAAAATGTACTGATTTCAAACCTTAGAGTATTATGCAGAGGTCTGAAACTACTATTTGTACACAAAATAAGACACATAGTCTTACTAAATTAAATTAAATTAAATTAAATTAAATTAAATTAAATTAAATTGTATTTATTTGACAAAGAGAGAGAGCCCATACACACAAGCAAGGGAGGGGCAGAGGTAGTGGGAGAGCTAAGCAGGGAGCCAATGTGGAGCTCCATGCTAGGACCCTGAGATCATGATCTGAGCCAACATCAAGAGTCAGCCGCTTAACCAATTGATCTACTCAGGTGCCCCGTGCTAACATTTTAATTTATCAGTCTTACTTTTTTTATGTTTTAGAAGTGTTTTAATCCACACTGTAATTGCAGTAGAAAGAATATAGGCTTTTAAGTCAGAGTTGAGTCCAAACTGCAGCGCTCTCATTTACTAACTTCACAGGAAAAAATAAAATACTACTTAAACTTTCTCATTATTCAAAAAAAAAAACAACAACAAACTTTCTCATTGATCAGTTATCAGTGCTGTGAAAATAAATGGTGAGGCCCATGTTAGGAGTGCAAACCTCAGTAAATGTTAATTCTCTTTCTTTATTTCTTCTCAAACTGAGTGGTTTATCCTGGAGCAGTGACCATTATTTAAAAAAAAAATAAAGGTATTGTGAAATTCGACATGCAAAAATCAGTGTTTCTGTACACACTCATGAATTACCTGAAAAAGAAGTAAAACAATCTCCTTTACAATTGCATCAAAAATTAATAAAATACTTAGGAATAAATTTAACCAAGGAAGTAAAAGACCTGTAGGCTGAAAACTATTGATGAAAGAAATTGAAGAAGACACAAACAGAAATCCTGTGTTCATGGGTTGGAAGAATTAATATTGTTAAAATACCCAAAGTAATCTATAGAGTCAGTGCAATCTCTATCAAAAATCAATAGCATTTTTTACAGCAATAGGAAAAAAAAAAAAAAAAAAAAAAAAACAAACCTAAAATCGGTATGGAACACAAAAGACCCTGAGTAGCCAAAGCAATCCTGAGAAAGAACAGAGCCAGAGGCATCACATTTCCTCATTTCAGACTGTATTAGGAAACTATAATCATCAAAACAGTGATCAAAAGAAACACACGGGCCAATAGAACAGAATTGAGAGCCCAGAACTAAGCCCACACATAGATGGTCAACTAATATTTGACAATGAAATCAAAGATACTCAATGGAAAACAGTCTCTTCAGTAAATGTCCTGGGGGAGAAAAGCCATTAGAAACATTGTGGTCAGAGAAACTTTATCTTTTGAATATAATCTTTTAATGTTCTTGTGCTGGGAACAAATCTATCATGTAAGATAGCTATAGCCTTGATAGTCACTAGAACCTAGAAGACTAATGCTTCACACTTCAATGTTTGAAAAATATCTCATTGCTATTATATATACACATACACTAGATGCATTTCTGCCATCATGCATTAGCAGTTTTCATGTAATGAACATTTAGAAAAGGGATAAAAGTTATATCATTTTCGAATATTGTTGTGTAAGTAAACTCCTAAGTAATTTCCAAAGATTTTTTTTCAGTTTTCAGTTTGCTTACCATATTTCAGCATAAACGACATTTAATCATTATCATGTTTTTTGTTTAAAAACTTCACTTATTAAAATGTTTTTATTAGTAGATTCCACTTTTATAACAGCTTTAGATATACAGAAAAATTGAGAACATGGTACAGAAGTCCCATATGCCTCTTTTCTCTACATAGTTTTCTCTATTATTAATATCTTATAATATAGTATGGTACATTTGTCACAGTTAATGAACTAGTATTGATCGATTAAGTGTTAACTAAAATTGATAGTTTATTCAGATTTCCTTAGTTTTTATCTAATGTACTTCTCCCCTTCTACCCCTCCACCCCCCCACCTCACCCAGAATTCCATCCAGGTTACTAGATTACATTTAGTTGTCACGTCTCCTTTGGCAGCTCTTAGCTGTGACAACCTCTCTAACTTTCCTGGTTCATGATGACCTTGGCAGTTGTGAGGAGTACTGGTCAGGTATACTGTAAGACTGTTGGAATTTCTCTGATTTTTTTTTTTTAATGATGAGACTGTGATTATGGGGTTTTTGGAGGAAGACGACAGGGATAAAGTGTCATTTTCATCACATTTTATCAACAGTATATAGTTAACATCATTTATCACTGTTCATCTGACCTTGATCACCTGAAGTGGTGATTGTCGGGTTTCTCCGCTGTAAAGTTCTCTATTTCCCCCTTTCCTACAGCATACTTTTTGGAAGGAAATCCCACACTTAAGGAATGGAAAGTTACGTTCACTCTCCTTCAGGGTCAAGGCATTATTATTTTCAAAGCACTTGTTAAAAGAACTTATAACTCACAGTTTTTCACTATGCTTCAGAAAAATCACATAAATTAGGATTGCAGTTGAGGTGAATGGTGGGCCAGAAAGAACAACTCTTTTGAGGCTTTTAATCCCATTCTCTTTTGGCTTCAGTCTCTCAAACCACTTCTTCCTGTCTTGATTTTCATCTACAGTACCTCAAACTAATCTCCAAGCTACATTTTTCTCAATTTTATCCATATTAGTATTTTAGGCCAGATAATTCTTTGTTGTGGGGGAAAGCCCTTTGTTGTGGGGGAAAGCCCTGTCACTGTAGAGTGTTTATCAACATCTTGGTCTCTAGGTGCCATTAGCACATCCCCTACACTTTGCCCCCAGCTGAGACAACCAAAAATGCCTCCAGACTCTGCCAAATGTTCCATGGAGGGCAAATCAACATGATTGGGTATAACTGTTGTAGACTATCACCCATCTTCATAATTAGTGTCTAATTATTTTGCTTATACATTTAACAAATATATTCAATTGTCAATAAATATCAGAATGTACTCAAACTTCTCCTAGGCTTTTTAATGCTCTCTCCCTATTTATCTTATTTGAAATTCTCACCACACTTTAGAAATGGAAGATTCTGCACTGTGTCCCCAGATCCTGAGAAAGCCAAATTAAAAAGATTCTTCTGGCCTTTTATAGAATTTTCCAATCTGTTTTATTTCTCCTTTGTTTAAAAATCCCTCTGATAGAAGATGAAATTGTCTCATTATACTATTTTTCTACCTTACAACAGCTACTAATATCCAAATCACTTCTTGGATTCATTGAGAGGTTTGACACCGGTCTCTCCACCTTAATCTCTGCTTGCTCTAAATGAACGTCAACAACAGAGATCATGTGTGACCAAGAACCAAAAATGTGGCAGCCAAATTCCTGAAGAGGCAGCTGCTTCCTGTATCACCACATCCATTCATTTACTTTCTCCTGTGAAATCTCTTCCCTACATTTCTTTAAACTTGTCTCCTCACCCTCTTGCACATCATTCAGCATCTCAAATTCTTTCGCTGAATGCATTCAGTAACATCATTCCCAATCTTTGTTTCTAGCCTCTATCCTCTTTATCTACTACTACTCTGGCAGGTAATCTTTTAAGGTTAGATTGGTCTTTAACTCTAGTGCTTTAAAAATCTTCTGTTGTTTCCCATTGCCTGAAAAATGAGGCCCGCACACCTGGGTATGGCCATTCAAAGGCCTTTCTGATTTGGTCCTTATGCAAGAGTAGGCTCATATATGCTCTCCTCATACACAGAAGCTCAGCACTGCAGGGTTTTTGCGTGTTCCTGTGTGTGAGCAGCTTTTGATGTAGTTTTGGAATATAGGTGAGGCAGTATGAGACCCAGAGCCAACGACCAGGAAAGAATTCTTGAGATGTCTTTGGTGCAAAATGGTGGTTTTGTTAAAGCACGGGGACAGGACCTAAGGACAGAAAGAGCTGCTGCACGGGAATTGTGAGAGGTAGCTGATTATATATTTGGGAGCTCGGGGAGGTAAGGGAAAGGGAGATTTTCAAAAGAACTTTCATATGCTATGGAGGACCTTACAAGATATTGGAGGCCTTGTCATTGTCAAATTAAGGTTATATTTCCCTCTAGCAAGGCATTGACATTAAGACAGTTGGGAGCTTCCTGGAGGAATGTCACATAGATCCCACACCGGAGTGAGATGGGAGGGTAGGTTCTGGAGGGTCAGCCTGTGCTTTGTCCTCAGCTTGCCCTCTGCTCCCTCAACACTTTCCAATGTTAGTTTGTTCTGTAATAATATGGTTTTGTTGCATAAAGCATAACTTTAATCCCCACCTCTGAAATAAATATTTAGCAATTTTATTCCACATCTGTTAAAATAGAGAACTGTATCTCAGTTGGCTTTCTTTGGAGAGATGATTAGATCTATGATACCAAGGATAAGTGGTGAAAGTGAGATGTGGATTCAATGACATTTGTCAGTGAGATCACCAATTGGCCTGTGGCTAAAGTGAATGCTAGTAATAGTCATGGGAGAACAAAATCAAACAAATAAGCAAAAACAAGCTACTGAATTAGTATAATATAGATAGATATATTAATTTTTACTTTTATTTTCAGGCGCAGTTAATTTCATGCCTTAAAAGAACACTCAAATGACAGCGATTTTAGAAGAATAACCAAGCTTTCACGGATCTTCATTAGTAGTAATAGTATCAAGATATATATGATAGGGCAGCCCGGGTGTAGAGTACTGTTCAATGGAATGTTTTAATTTGCTGCTATTGGTACTTGTCATTTTAAAATTAGATTCTTTATCTTTTTTTGACATAATGCAAGTGTTTACAAAATTTGTATCTGTTTAATTTGTCTTGCCAGCTCATTTGAAAAAATTTTGATACTCAGCGGTTTGGCGCCTGCCTTCAGCCCAGGGTGTGATCCTGGAGACTCAGGATCGAGTCCCACGTCGGGCTCCTGTGTGGAGCTTGCTTTTCCTTCTGCCTGTGTCTCTGTCTCTCTCTCTGTGTGTCTCTCTCATTAATAAATAAAGAAAATCTTTAAAAAAAAGATACATATGATAAATCTATTAAAAAATAACAATTACACTTAAAATACATTTATTTGAGAGAAGGAGAGAGGGCACCTTCATGCATGCATGCATGCTTGGGGGGTACAGAGAGAGAAAGAAAGAGAATCTCAAGCAGACTCCCTGCTGAGCTCAGACCCCAATCTACACAGGGCTGGATCTCAGGACCCTGAGATCATGACTGGAGCCCAAAATGAAAAGTCAATGCTGAACTGCCTGAGCCACCCAGGTACCCCTAAATATATTTGTAATTTTGTTTTTTTACCATTTTGTTCTATTGCTTTTCCTAATAAGGCAACAAAAATTTCTTTCTGTTTTCGAATTTCAAGTAATAAAGCAACATTTGCATCATAGAAGCTATTTTACTTGAATATTGAATCTGTGACAATGAGTAAATAGATTATAGTCAGGCTACAAATCTATCAGTAAGTAAAATCGATAAGAACCATGAAGTTAGTGGATTTATGGTTCTAATTTATAATGGTGCACAGGTGACTAGTTGCTATTGTAAAGTATTATATTTACTTGTTATAAAATGGATATATTACAATTCATTATTGATTTAGTCACACTTTCATATACTATTTTCTTTTGTTAAAAATGAAACCTGTATGATCTTTCTCTCTTCCTCAAATCTATATATTATAATTCTTACTCTTCAACATATTGTTTCCCTATGCATATTTTAGAATAAATGAGGAGCAAGGAATTTTTCAGAATAAAATGCTGAATAAAATTTGCAACTCATCATCACTAAAAAAAAAAATCCTATTTCCTAAGGCAAATAAAGTATTGATACAAACCAGAAGCATTTAATTAAATGTAATTCTGAGGTTAAACACTTGTTGCAATAGTTATTTTTATGATCATCATCATTCTCCCATTAGCAAAATTGTCTAATTCAGTGAGAACTGGCCTAAGAGTCTAAGATGTTGCACAAATATAAATGAAAAACAAGAGACACATAGACCAAATTAGACCATGACACTGATCAACATCCTTGAAGTTTTACTGAACCTCACAGAGAGTTCTTTTCCTGTGAAATAAGGAAATGTAGATTTATTTATATAATTTCAAATTTATTATGGTTGAATGACTTGAGAGGAAAAATGTCCTTGTAATAGAAAAAAAACAATGCTGGCTGTTTCCTCCTGATACATAGGATTTCGGTGATGATACTTGCTACTCTGGGTAGACCATTTTTATTCAGCCTTTATATAACTGTACTTTTAGTTAGCCAAGATTTTACACAGCATATCTATGTTAAGTACATGTGGTTCATTTGAGCATATTACATGCGTCTGACCAATTCATCCAAAACTTATAAAGGATCTGTTGTTACTGTTACTTTCAGTCTTTGGTTTCCTCTTCTCTTTCGGTGTTCTCATAAATATTTAAATTTATTTTTAGATATTTACAACTTAAGAAAATTACAGCATATACAGCTTAATCTTAATATTTGTCAGCATTAGTAAATGGATTAATACAGTTGCCTGAGGAATAATTAAATAGAATTTACCAAGGAGTGTATATTTCCAAGGAATAAAGTAAGACCTTCATAGTAATGAGTAAGTGATAGGCGGGCTTAGGTAGGGGGCTATGGGATCAGCTCATAGAAATCCAGAAATGTAGACATGTAAGGAAACCATAGATAAGGGAACAAATCAGACCATCCTGTCCCAGGTGTCAGAGGCAGGGGTCTTTTTTTTTTTTTTTTTTAAGATTTTATTTATTCATGAGAGACATAGAGAGAGAAGCAGAGACATGGGCAGAGGGAGAAGCAGGTTCCGGGCAGGGAGCCCGACGTAGGACTCGATCCTGGGTCTCCAGGATCACACCTTGGGCTGAAGGCAGGCACTAAACCACTGAGCCACCCCAGGATCCTGAGGCAGGGTCTTGTTATAACAGCTACTTGTGAACAACAAAGAATTACAGGACCAAAAAACAAAAAAACACCACAAAACCCAGAAGCAAGTCATTAAAGGTGCTATCATTAATCCTACTCAAAGGTACTATCAGTAGAGATGTTAAAAGGACTTAAGCTCCCTGGTTAGCCTTCAATAAAAGACCAAGCCTAAAAGCCCTCAGTGGCAACCCTGTCAGGACCCCTCTCATCCCTGAGAGCTCCTTCTGTATCCTTGCTTAATAAAACTCTGTGGCTTTACTTGCCCTCCTTTGTCCGTGAAGTTCATCCTTCTACTCCATGGGACAAGAACCTCGCTTTCCTGCTTCAGTAATTTAGAAACCCATTCTTCTAGGTGTTCTTGAGTTATCTAGAATGAAGGATTGGGAATGTGAGGCATTTGGAGGTATGGACTTCAGTAAATCAAAATAGTTCAAGGTAGTTATTAAGGAGGTCATCTGATAAAGGCCCTTGTCCCTAAACGAGCCTGCATTTTAAGAGAACAAGATTTTATTTGTAAAGTTAGGTTTTCTGCCAATGCCTCATTTAGGATGATGATGCTTCTGAGTAGAGTAACAGTTACTATGTCCTAGAATTACTCAGCTTGTTCTCTGCCTCCCTCATGGCCATAATGAAAACAAGCTGCCAATTGGAGCAAGACTTAATTCCCACGATGAGGACAGGTGGAAGAAATACGTCATTCAACAGTCCCGGAATTGCCATCTTAAACAGGTCAGCCACTGCACTCAGTGACTTCCCTTCCTCACTCTCTTACCCAAACTTTGAGTGACTCTTCACACCCTGTCCAGCTGCCTCTGACAATGGGAGCTGGATGGCCTTGTGGTCCTTCCTGTTGGCCATAGTCTCTCTGTACAAAGCCCCTGGACATAGTTCCTTCGAGTTCAGCTGGATGGGGGTGCCTCTCCTAGGACGTACTGTGGTCAGGTGATAATTAGTGCTGCTTATAGGAATTACATGTAGTTTTAAGTGTTGGCTTATTTATTATTTCAAAAATCAGTCTAAACTTTTTCTGCTAATATTAAGTATATAAACTAATTTATATTCCATGTATTTATCCAGGAAACTTACAAGAGAGATAGGCCAGATCACGTGATGCCTCTTACAGCTCTGATAGACGTCCCGTCCATCTCTCCACTGGTAAGAACTAGCACAGGACCAGCCTCTACTTCACTGGGCCTGGGAAGGATTCTTCTACTACAAATCACAGAGCTACCTCCAAATTTCTTTTGTGTGAGGAAGACTCCTACCCATCCCCCAATGTTGACTAAACCCCTTATACTGTTATTCACAAGCAGTGCTATCTGGTACACTTGATGTGGGAAAGAGTTAGAAGGAAATGTAGATAAAGCTAAATGCCCTTACAAATACTTGAGGCAGGCAGAGTGTGACATTCCTCCAGGAAAGTCCCAACTGTCGTGATGTGAATGCCTTGCTAGAGGGAAAAGCAACCTTAGCTTGGCATTAGCAAGGCCTCCAGGATCCTGTGAGTCTCCTGCAGCATATGAAAGTCCTTTTGGAACTTTCCTTATCTTTACTTCTCCGCAATCCAAAGTATATAATCAGTTGCTCTTCCCAGTCCTGGGGCAGCAGGCAGGTGCAGGCAGGCGGGAGTTGCATCAGCCCTTGGGTCCTGTGCCCAAAACCACATTTTTTTGCATTGAAGACGTTTCAAGAATTCATGCTTGGCCATTGACTTCAGATCTCACCAACATCTCCAAAACACATTACACTATTCTCAGGAACTACCGAAAATTAAAGCTAGGTTTGCATCTATCAAAATTAAAACAATTTCTGTAGGCATTTGGTCATTTTGCCAAAACAGAATCACGATTTCCAGCAGTTTCTGAGAAACTGTACCTTAGTTCATGTGAGTTGGTGTCTCTGTCACTAGTTCACTTCTATCATGAATGTCTATATATATATATAAAACATGGGTCAGAGCAAGTCACTTCTATAGTTAATAGCAAGTTAATTTCAAAGCATTCAAAGTACTATCAATATAAATTATGTTTATTCTGAATAGTGTTTTTCTTACTAGTTTTATAAACCAAAAAGCCCCATGTATGCTTCTCTTCTAAAGAAATTGATCAACACGACTATAAGAACAGCTTTTTAGAAACCTCTGGCATTTTTTATAATTGCATTGGTAATATCAAAATTCTCAATAAATCCTCAAATGCTTGATTTAGAGCTTATTGATCTAGTGCTTATTCAACTATCACTAATATATTTTCTTTGCCTGTAGTGATGTGCAAACTGTGTCTTTTTAACAGAAAGACTAATGGCTTTTACAATACAGAAAACAGCCTTCTTCATTTTTGCCAGTTGTCTCCATTAGGCTGCGTTCTATAGAGTGAAGCAATTCCAAAGGGTGAATTGGAACAATCTAGTGGCTTAGTTTAAGTTCCCAAACACATTTTCACTTAAAAAAAAGAAAGCATTTTATATTCACTCACGACTAGTATTTTCCAAAGGCTTTCACATACATCATTGAGTCTAAATTCATTTTTTGTTTGCTTGAAACATAAGGAGACTGGACACTCGGAGATGCTGAGTAATGTGAGGAACAAAGGCAGAAGGAAGTCGTTAAATCACCTTACTATTTACAGCCGGGTCAATGTCCTTGAAGGCAGGGTGACCTTTCCTCTGGGGCTCAGCTGCCTCGACTCTGACACCTTGCTAAGGGCAAAGGCGATCTGACCCCGGCCCCCCAGGATCCTGTGAGTCTACTCTGCACATAGAGAAGTTCCTTTGGAAGCTCCCTTTTACTCTGCTCGCCCCACCAGATGCATGTTAGGAATCATCCTCCAAGCCCTCGGCTCACCGACTGAGACTCATCTGAGGGGTCTCATGACTGACACCTTCTGCCCATGGACCCTGTCCCCAGGGTTTTATAAAACCACATTTTTGGCACCAAAGATGCCTGAAGAATTCTTTCTTGGCCATCAGCTTCCAACCCTAACCTCTTTCCTACAGCACTGAACAATTGCTGGAGCTCATCTGGTTAATAAATGGCAGTTTCAAACTGGAACTCAGAACTTTGACTTCTATCTCTGTGATCTTTTGAAGACAAAAAAAAAAGAGTTTTGTGAAGAAATGACACAGCTTTCGAGATGACATGGGAGAGCTTGGTGCTTATCTCACTGAGACGAAGAATGAACAGGACACACGAGAGTGACATGGACACAGGAGAGTGAGTCAAGGGATAGAAGTTCATTAAGTGAAGGTACGGGAAAGCTCTCAGTAGTGAGACGGGTCCCAACAGGGTTGCCACTGCAGGCTTGTAGGGTTGGTCTTTTATTGAAAGCCAACCAGGGATCCTAAATCCTTTTAACATCTCTATTGACATCACCACCGAGTAAGAACTAGTGACAGCCTCTTTAATGGCTTACTTCTCTTTTGGGATCTGCCTATTCTTCATTGGTCACAGATGACTGTCATAAGAAAGACTCCCTCCCGCCCACACCTGGGGCAGGGTGGTCTGGCTTGTTCCCTTGTCTCTAGTTTCCTTACACCTCAGCATTTTGGGGATTTTTGTGAGCCTGATTCCACAGCCCCCTACTATCTCTGTCTAGCCTTATTTGTCCCTAACTCAATTTGATGTGGGGTTCAAGAGCAAATGGTCCAGAATGAATTCTTGAGAACTTTTCCGTGCACAAATGGTGCTTTTACTAAAGCAGAGGGACAGGACTTGTGCGCAGGTGTAAGAACTGTATAGTAAGCGTGAGGAGTGAATGATTATATAAGATTTTTTTATCCTATGAAGGGCAAGGTGACATTAAGGCCCCAGGAAATTGAGTCTCTAGCCTTCTGGAGGTCTGGCTATTGATAAGATAGCTTTTTCTTGTAAATCATTAAGACAGTTGCAGACTGATAGGGATTCCTCACCTGCTTGACTGTGATCTCTATCAGTTGAGATTTGTTTTTCCCTTTTTCTTTGTTCTTGGGCAGCCAGGAGTGCCTGAGGAATGTTACACATATTCCCTGGACGGGTGTTGCTGGGTGTCAGCTCCAGCTTTCCCTTCAGCTTGCTTTTTGCTCCCTCATTACCATTCCATGCATGTTGCTGTTCTTGATGGTGTCCCATGTTTCTCTCTTCCTTGGCTTGCATGATTCCTATTAATCTATCTTGAAGTGTATTTGTTCTTTCTTTGGCTAGTCTAAATAAACTCTTGAGCCTCTCTAGTGAATTTTTTACTTCACTTCTTGTAACTTTTCAACTGCATAAGTGGCATTTGGTTCCTTTTTATAGTTCTTACCTCTTTATTGATTATCTGATGCTACATTATCAGCATATCTTCCTTTATTTTAATGATCATGGGTTGTTTTTTTTTTTGGTTTTTATTTATGTATGTATGTATTTATTTATTTACTTACTTACTTATTTTTAGTCCCCTGAACATATGTATAATGCTCACTTGAACATCTTTTTTCTGATACTTCTGGCATTCGGTCTGTCTCATGGGTAATTTCTGTTGGCTGCTGTTGTTTGTTTTTTTTTTCCCCCTCCCAGTATCTGGGTTGTACTTTGTAGGTCTTACGATTTTTTTTTTTTTGAAACTGGACATTTTACATAATATACATAGCAACTCTAGGTACTGGTGGTTACCCTGTCCCTGTGGGATTATTCTTTTTTTTTTTTTTTACTTGATTATTTGTTTAGTGATTGGATGATTTTAGTGAATCATATTCTATCTTTCCTCCATCTCTTCCCCTGCTTACCACTCAGTGTTCAGACCCTCAAGGTAGTTCCTCAGGAATTGCACATTTGGGCAAGTCAACAGTCACCTTGGGATGAAAATGGCATTAGTTGGATTATTTCTTTCCCTGGCCACACCAGGTGTTAGACTCCACTAATTGCCAGCTGATTGCTGTATTGTTTTCAACATGCCTTAGGGCATAAATTACTCTACATGCTAATTCAACCAAATTAGGGTTTCTTTAAAGGAAATACTTTCTGAGGTCAATGTTTGATTTTGTTCTGAGCCCAGGAGGGTTCCTCTCATCTCTTTTATTCCCTGATACATATTCTGAAAACTGTCCCACCTACAGTTTAGCCTGTGTCTTGAATCTCTTCCCAATTGCCTTTCACCATAACTTCCATTGGTACTAAAACTCTTAAGACTTGAATTTCTTCACTTTCTATTGTAAATGAAGTCAGTTCCTTTGGGAAGAGATTAGAAACTGATATCTTATGGTCTGTCCTTACCTCTAGGGAAAGCGTCTGAGCCAGAGCTCTGTAATTAAGGATGGGAATGCAGGCTTCTCTCTGAGTGACACCCCTGCTCTAGGCACCAAGTGATAAAGCTGCGGGGAGCAGGACCCTGAGTACTCTCACGTGTCTCTCCTGATGTGAAACAACTATCAGGAGTCAGGGTAGTGGTGATTAGGAGGCCTGTATTCTCAGCATGGGCCACACAAAGTAGAGCTTGTGTTCCACAAGTGTTTCTCTCACCTCTCAACTGTACTCCCCTGGGATTTAGTTTTGGGAATAGATAGCTGGGGGCAGGAAGAGAAATGCTGATGTCATATTCCTCCCTGGAAGGAAGTCTTCCATCCTGGTGCCAGGGGTAGAGAGAGCCCTGTGTTTTTAACTGCAGCAATTTGGAGTGGTATCTCCTCCACCTTACTGTGTTGGGAGATTGGTGAGCGGGAGAGAGCTCTTGGTTCAAACACCACAGAGTTATGCCTTTCTTAACATATTTTCATAGATGTTCATGAACAGTATGTCTTCACTTGATCACCCCTAAGATCATTGTCAGAGACCTTAAGTGGTTGTATTTTTTTTTTTTTTAGCTTTCATCAGTTTCACTGAGAAGTGAGTCAAGAACACTTCTTTATACTGTCATGTCCTAAATTGATCCACTCTACAATAATTTTGATGTTTATTTGTAGATACAGCTAAAGTGAAATGAGAATTAATGTGAAATGATGGGGTTTGGTAATGCATGGTCAAGAAAGAGTTCTTGAGATGTCTTCAGTGTTTAAAGCACAGGGACAGGACCCACTTACAGAAAGAACTAACTGCACTAAGATTGTGGGGAGTGACTGATTACATACTCTCAAATTGGGAGGGGGTTAGGGAAGTGTTAAGTCTCTAAGGAATTTTCCAGGACTTTGAGGGGTCATTTACTATTGTCTAGTAAAACCTTACTCATGAGACCCTTCAGATGTAACAGTGGGCCATAATTTGGAGGATAGTTGCTAGCATATATCTTAGGGGAGGGAGGGTAAAAGACAGAGTAAGTTTCCAAAAGGATTTTTATGTTAAAGAAGACTTACAGGAACCCTGGAGTTCCAGCTAATGTCAAGGTAACTGTTGGGCAGACGGAGGTAGGGCCTCTCCAAAATGGATGACTTAAGGCTAATAGGTGGGGTCACCCTTCCCACAGATGTCACCTCAGACAAGTTCCTAAAACTCATCAAGTCACAAACAACTCGCGACCTACCAAGACCCACCTAAAAGAAGAACACCAGAATCAGCCAAAAACAAGAACATGCACCCTGCCTCACCTTAGCACATAAAACACATGTCCCTAACCACCCCATTTTTTCCCTTAACTTGCACAGGCATAAAAAACATACACCCTTCCCCTCCTGGGCCGACTTCCCTGACTAGGGGGCCTCCGCTCCGAGTCACGGAACCTCGCCCGGGAGTGCTCCCCATTAAAGGGGAACCTACTGCCTGGCTCTGCTTTCTTTAATTTTCTCCACCGATCACTGAAAGAAAGCCTAACAGTAACTTTGTCTTTTTTCTCTAGCAAAGTATTAACATTGAAGCTGTTGAGTTCCCAGAGGAAGGTCACCAAGACTGTCTTAAGTACTTGTCAATGGGCTACAAAGGAAAGTTAATTTTTTTCTGTTTTCCTTTTGCCTTTGTTCTCCACATTAAGAATAACTAATTTCATTAGAAGCCAAAAAATAAAAAAAGTAAAAGCACTGTAAGAGTTTTGCAGGCAGTTCTGGTGTGAATGATGTAATTTGTTGACTTGTATATGCTTCTATGCTTTTAGTGCAAGTGAAGATATGTGAAAATATAAATAGAGTTTGAATCTCTAATTATAAATATAAATATGCAAATTTCAAACTTTTTGTAGGTATTTAAATATCCTGTAACTTTTTGGCAGAATTATGACTAAGGTAGGACAAACCGATTTAAATTAAAGAAATTATTCTAAATGACAATAGATCTAAAAATCAAGTTTTTAATGTATAAATTTGGTATTTTTCTTTCTTTTTCTAAACTTCTGCCAATTTTTAATCTTTAACTGTGATAACTGCAATACTGAAGTGCAATCACCAGAATAATTATTTTAAGGTGTGATTAAGGTTTTCAGAAATATGAATGTTTGTATAAATATCAAATCTAGTCTGTTAAATGCCCAAAAAGGCCTTCTCTTTTGAATAAATAAAAGCAACAACCAAGAGTAAATTGTTAAAATCATTCCAGAGAACAGTAGGATCTGATTTCTTACAGTTTTCTAGTTATACATTTATTTTTATAAATCAATGGCTCAGCCATACTTTAGACTAACAAACACATCCTAAGTGATTACATGGCAAGAGTGAAATGTAGAGATAATTTTTCTATTAGTTAGCCTTCTTCTAGTTAACTTTTTATTTGAAAGCCAACTGAAAATATTACCTAAGAAGTTAATTATGAGGTAAATAGTGAGTGATACAAGTACCATACAGTTTTCTAACTATCCAACATCCTGTCTTCCAAAAGGTACTCAACATGTTGCTTTCCTGCTCAGAAATGGGAAAAATAAATGATTAGACAAAATTAGACAAAAGTACAAATACTCTACTTGTGGGAACATAGGACTTTGAAACTACATAGAATTTTTTTAAATTTATTTTTTTTAAGATTTTATTTATTTATTCATGAAAGACATAGAAAGAGAAGGAGACACAGGTAGAGGGAAAAGCAGGCTCCCTCCAGGGAGCCCGATGAAGGAATCAATCCCAGGACCCCTGGATCACGCCCTGAGCCATAGACAGATACTCAACCACTGAGCCACCCAGGCATCCTGAAACTGCATAGAATTTATTTTTATTTGTTTGTTTGTTTATTTATTTATTTATTTATTTATTTTACTACATAGAATTTAAACAGATGTTTTCCACCTTCAGTTCTAAACTCATTGCCATTATAGAGCCAAAGATAAATTAGCATGAACCAAATACATGTGACATCTAATAAAGGACTCTATTTCCAACTTCTCTAATATTAAAGTTCCACTTTCTTAAATCAGAATAAAAAAACACATTAAAACATTATTCTATTTTAAATCCAGCATAAAAAAATCCAGCATAAATATTGTATTAGTCACACTTTTTGACACTACATTAAATTAGTAGTTTTGTTTATTTGATAGAATCAACTCCCAGAGTTTTAAATTTTAAGGAAAAAAAAACTATAGTAAGTCATTTATTTGAGAATCTAAGAGAGAGAAGAATGAGTTTTTAATATCCAATATCTAATGGAGCTATATATAAAATAAAATTAATAAATTATGAAACATAATTCATTAAACAAGTACTTTTTGAGTATTTATTACTGGTACTGGTCTAAAAACTTTCCTTTATTCATTGTTACTTTCATTTCCATATGTTTTGGAAATTTTTATGCAACTCCATACTGTAGTTTGCTCTACTGAGACCTCTGAATTCAAGCAATAAGTAACCTTTAATCCTAAACTCCTTGTTTGCTACATCAACCTGTGCTTTAGGGATAGTGTTCTTCTGGGGTCTAATATAAACTGAATTCCAGAACAAAATAATGAATTAAACAATGAGGCTTTTCTCTTTAGCCTCAGGAAAGATTTAAAAAAATGAGAGCTAACAGTCAAATGGCTATTGCCATGTTGTAGACATTGTTCTAATGGTCTCATATACCAACTAGTTTAGTGAGTCCAGCCAGCTCGATGCTGTGGGTCACAATTACCTCCATTTAAAAGGAGATGCTGTGTCATTTTTCCAAAGTCACACAGCAGAGAGTCATCAAACCCCGTTGGTCTGGCTCCAGAGTCCCTGCTTCTCCTTTTGTACTGTACAGTCTATGACCTAAGGCACAATCTCTGTGGTTCTGGATGCCTTCATTTCTTATCACTCTGGAAATCATCTTTTCATGACTCAACTTTCCATTTTGTACTTGGTAGTTATTTTGAACAAAAAGAAGAGAAAATTTTCTTCTTACCAATCACAAAGCCCAAGTTTACCAACTGCATAGCCTAACTCCTCCTATGTAGTTTCTAAGTGAAGAGGAAGAGTAAATATTTTCAGAGCATTCTCATGGAAAGCGACATACGACTTAGAATTATTTCTCTGAACTTTATCAATATAGACACTTAATTGGACTTTTGGACTTCCTTTCTTATTTAAGTTGGCTACTTATAATGACAAAAATAGCCTTTTCTGCATCCTTGTATTGCTTTAACTTGGGTCTAAGCTACCATCATCTTTTCTTGTAGTCGCACTATAATAGTATCCTACTGCCTACATCCACCCTAGTTCCTTTTTAGTCCACATATAATACCCTTGCTGGTGTAATTCAGTCAGAGCAGGTGACATCATTCTGCTCAAACTTCACAGTGAGTTGGCATGTGCAGTATGTCCCCTATTCACGGGAATGAGGCCCAACACCCCCAAGGGATGCCTAAAATCACAGATCGTACCAAAATCCTATGTGTACTGTGTTTTTTCCTATATGTACATTACCTATGATGAAGTTTAATTTATAAATTAGGCACAGTAAAAGATTAGCAATAATAACTAACACAAAAATAGAGAAATTAGAACAATATGCTATAGTAAAACTTATGTGAATGTGGTCTCTCTCTTAAAATATCTAATTGTACACTAGTCACCTTCTTGGGATGATAAAATGCTCATGTGATGAGATTAAGTTAGGTGAATGATGTAGACATTGTGACCTAGAATTAGGCTCCTAGAGATCTGAGGCCTTGTCAGACGGAGGATCATCTCCTTTGGGATCATGGTTCTGGGTGGGTGGCAGAAACTGCAGGTAAGGGAGAGCTACTGTAAATTAGAAGAAAATCTGCCCCTTTTCCTCCATCTTGTTCCTCTCCTGTTGTCCTTATTACTATTCCTTTGTGCTTGCCAGGCCAGCTCAGGGAGTCAGGGCATTTACTCCTTGATCTTTCATCTGCCTGGAATGCATTTCTCCCCAATGTCCACATATTTCACTCCCTCTTTGCCTTCAGGTTTTAAAGTTATCTCCTCAGCAATGCCTGCCTTCTCCATCTCTGTCTAAAATATTATACCCTCATCACTGCAATTTCTCTCTCCCTTCCTGATTTATTTATTTTTCTTTAGAAAACATCAATATCTGATACACTATATATTTTGATAATTTATCTTACTTCCTTATGTATGATGTCCATTTCAGCGTTAACTGGAGCTTCAGCATGAAAGACAAAGACCGTTGAATAGTAAGGGCTTAAAACATACTTGCTGAGTGAATCAAGAATGAACTATTAGACAGATGCAATAGTGAAATGAGCTGACTCACTCTAAGACAGTATATTTCAAATCGATTTGAAAAAAGTCAGTTTTACCCCATTCTAGGCAAAAACAAAAGTTAGACTAATTGTTCAATTCTTTTTTACAATTTTTAAAATTTAAAATCAATTGATTAACATATAATGTACTCTTAGCTTCAGAGGCAGATTCAATGATTCATCAGTCTTACATAACACCCAGTATCCATTTCTTACCTTTTTTTTTTTTTTTTTTTTTTTTTTTTAATAGTTGTGTGGCTGTTAACCTGCTGCTGAGATTGGTCAGTCCAGGGGAGCATGTAGAAACTGTGAGATGCTTGTATGGATGACACCAGAATTGTCCCATACTGGACTATGACTGTCCATTTTTGATCTTATCTCTCTTTCACTCCGTTAATCAAGTTTGCCTCGGTAGTCCAAATCGCTGACTGCTTGTAAGAAAAAAACAACTATTTTCTTCACCCTATAGAAACCCTTTTAAGAGCAGTCTACTGAATAGTTCTCCAGTTTCTTCCCTCCTGCATCTACCTAGTGGTCCTGTCAGCCTCCAAGCTCCCCATCACCCAAAAAGAAACAAAGACAAAACAGACAGAAGCAAAATAGATCTTTCTCTTCTCCGTATTTACCGTACTTTGCCATGGCTTCACAGAGTTTGGATGTGTCCTATGTGTCCTTGCCTTAGTCATTGTTTTGTTCTTCTTTTATCTCCCATCTTTCCAGGTAAATATTCCCTCTCAACCTGTAGGAAACATGTTGGTTTTGTTTACTATTGGATTCCTCCACAACTAGTCTGGGGTCTGGAAGGTGGTAGGGGATTCATATTTGGTGACTGACAACCTTCAATGCATCCTTCAGGCTCCAGGAGGACTTGGGGGGCCAAGGTCTTTCTTTTTTTGAATTGTACTTATCATGGTTTAGCAAATATTCAGTACATGGATTTTAACTTCCTAAACTTGAAACTTTTGAGAACAGTAATTTTTTTTAAACATTTCTGGTTTTATGCTTTGTGATCAGTAAATATTAGCTAAGTGAAAGAACAAGTGTAAGAATCACATGCAAAAATCAGAAATTGCAAATGTGAAAGAGAATGTATTTTCCTATATGATAGAACTTTAAAACTATTTCAGATTGTGACAGGACATTTATTATCAGGCTGCCTAAAAAAAGCCATTCCAATAACGTAAGCTTTTACATAAAAATATCACCTTATATAAGCATCTGTAATTTTCCAAAATGTAACTGATTATCTATATATTGAGCACAAAAGAGGAAAGGAAAAGTGGAACAGATAGAACTAAATAGAGTGGTAAGGAGAGAAAACATTATAAATATTGGACTATATCAAAATCTTAAATTGAGAGAAAAAATTATGAGGTTGAGACCAAGAACTGAATGCATAATTTGGCAGAAGAGAATGTGACAATGGTTCATCCGTGCAAAAATTAAAAAAAAAAATCTCTGTTGACATTTCTTTTATTTAAAAACAAAAAGTAAAGTAGAATTGATTACATTTTATTTTAGCATAAGTCTTGGCTTAAATAACACCAAACGCTAGTAAAAACTATGATATATTGTTGAGACTAAAAGTTACAATTTTAATTATTTTATCTACAAAAATAAGAAAAGTAATATTTTTTTAAACAAAGACTAAGCTTTATGAATATCATGCTTTATTTCAGCAATATTCTTAGCATTAATGTATAAAACTCAGCCCTCAGCTCGTTTTCTACTGGGTATTACCTGCATTATAGAAATTCTTTAACACAGGAAAGGTTTTTCACTGTGTAGCTTTTCAATTATATTAATTCATAGGAATAGGACTATAATTTTACATAACAATCTTTGAGCAAAACTAAATTCAAAGTCACATATGCTTTACACAGATGTTTTAAATGATCAAAATCAAGTGTTCCTTCCTATTCCAATCGTCTTTCTGTTCAACACATTACTAAACACAACTTTTTTTTTTTTTTTTTTTAAGATTTTACTTATCTGAAAGACAGAGATAGTGACAAAGAGCACAAGTAGGGAATAGATGGAGAAGTAGGCTCCCCTCTGAGAAGGGAGCCCTGATGCGGGGCTTGATCCCAGGACCCTGGGATCATGACCTTAGCCAAAGGCAACTGCTTAACCGACTGAACCACTCACATACCCCCTAAACACAACTTTTAATTTACTTTTATGATGAAATCTAAGAATCTTCATTAGGGATCTAGGTTTCTTTTCTTTTCTTTCTTTTTTTTTTTATTTATGATAGTCACAGAGAGAGAGAGAGAGAGGCAGAGACACAGGCAGAGGGAGAAGCAGGCTCCATGCAGGGAGCCCGACGTGGGATTCGATCCCGGGTCTCCAGGATCGCGCCCTGGGCCAAAGGCAGGCGCCAAACTGCTGTGCCACCCAGGGATCCCGGGATCTAGGTTTCTTAGTAAGCACCTTTGATGTGCAAAACTCTGGGTCAGGAACCAGGAATATAAATAAAAATGTGTTTCAGCCCTTGACTGCCAAGAGCTCAATCATGAAAAGAAGAAATATGTAGATATATGAAGTGCAATATAACCTGGTATGTATAAATCTGTGGCAAAGCTCTTACAAGATCTGAGAAAGCATAAAAGTAACCCTTATTCGGTGACAAGGAGAAAGGGAGGGTTCTAGACAAAGAATTGTTCAAAACAACTGAATAAGAAAGGATAAAAGTTGGGGTGCCTGGGTTGCTCAGTTTGTTAAATGTCTGCCTTTGGCTCAGGTCATGATCTCAGGATCCTGGTATCAAGCCCTGCGTTAGGCTCCCTGCCCAGTGAGGAGTCTGCTTCTCCTGCTCCCTCTTCCTCCACCTCTTCCTCCCACTCATTCTCTCTCTCTCAAATAAGTAAATGAAATCTAAATAAATAAACAAATAAATAAATAAATAGGATAAAAGTGGAGCCTGGGGTTCAAGTACAGTGTGGCTGAATCGCAGGTATGGTAGGAGCTATGATGGAAAAGGTGCCCTGGAGATACGTTGGAGCAAGCTTTGAAAGGCTGAGCACCATGCATCTGGTGCTTAACTGAGCTGAAAGCAAGAGAGTTGAGCTGTCAGGTATCTGAGCAGCTGGTTAAAGGATTAAAGCTACAAGCCCAAAATGAAGAGTTAAGCTTTTAATTATTTTTGTGATATAAGCAAGAAGCTAAAACTAGATAAAAGTGTGGACTCCTGTTTCATTTTCCCCCATGGAATGGTACACAAGTCAGGGTGAGGTGGATCAAAACAGACATGGGTGGGGTTCATCTCACTATCAAGGAAGCCCCAACAAAAGACTCCTAGAGTCCAGGGGAAGGGTGAGAGGAAAGGGTTTGGAGTAGAAAAAAAATGGGTGTTGGGGGAACGCTTGGGTGGCTCAATGGTTGAGCATCTGCCTTCAGCTCAGGGTATGATCCTGGGGTCCTGGGATCAGTCTCACATCAGGCTCCCCTTAGGGAGCCTACTTCTACCTCTGCCTGTGTCTCTGCCTCTTTCTGTGTGTCTCATGAATAAATAAATAAAATCTTTTTTAAAAAATGGGTTTTGGGTCACAGTAGAGGAAAATGTCTCCAAGTTTCCTCCCTGCTCTTCCCCATAAACAGGCCTCTACAAAGGTACCTGAAAAGAACATTGGCCCAAGGTCTTATAAATAGAGATCTAGGACGAAGACACTTGAGCTAGGAATGCAGCCCTGCCAACAGTGTGACCAGTCCTGGGAGGGTAGGGTGGAGGCTGAATCTTTGACTAAAAACTTCTTTCGGGAACTGCATGCTTTGACTGTGCTCCAAGTTTGGCATGTGGGTGGCGCTGGTCGTTGGGGTAGGGAGAAGCAGCTTTCTCCTATGAGGCCTGCCAGGTAAAGCCTTTGTAAATGCCTATGTTTGGGCCTAAAAAATCATACAGACACTTATAACCAACCAGGAGTTGGGTTCCTCACTGTGGTAAGTGCAGTGTATATGTTATGAGGTAGACAGTAGGGAAATAAGAACAATTTTGAAGGCTGAGATTTGCCTGATATGGTAAGTTTCTGGAAAACAATCCTGATGACAATTTGAGAATAGACCTGTGGGGGGCGTGTAGACAAGAAGAATGGTTAGACCATCTCAAAAGTTTTAGTCCGTCTTTTAAACCTTAGGAAAACCCTTTGTCCAACCAAGGAAAGCCCCCCAGAACAATTTTGAAGGCACTTATCCATCACTAAGTCCAGACCTGAGGATTCTAAGACACTATAGTTTCAACTTTTTTGTATTAAATAATAGAAAACTTAGAATAACAGTACTGGTTTGCTTCTTTGCCCACATCTGTACTTGTTGCTGCCTCTTTTTCATTAGTTAATGGTTGAGAAGTGAAACTTGAGGTCCAGAGTTTTCAACATATTTATTAAGGATTCCTATTTGATAAACTTTTTTTGCATCTCTCTGAGCTTCTTTCGGTATTTGATATGGAATTTTTGATCAGTAGAATTTTTATATAACATTAGGATTCTGAGATCCATTACATAGCTGGTTTTCTAAGTACTTGTTTCTGCAGTTGGAGGATATTGTGTTAATTTTAAAAAGCAGCAAAGTCATGGATATTAAAACATAAGTTATTATGAATCAATGGGTTTAATCATGAGTTGATATATTTATACATGTATTCATATTTGAAGAAATATTAGTGACTAGTAATAGTCTAAAATATATATTATTTTAGAGTTGTTATGGTTACTTGTTTTCTTAGAAAAATCCAATAGATGTATAGAAAACCACAGTGATTGTTTATCAGCTATTAGAGAAATAGCACTGCATTTTATGTTTTGTAAAGGTCTGTTTATTCATTGACTTTACTGTAAATTGCCATACATTTCCTTAATATGAAGCATTTTCAGTTAGCATTAATTAAAAGGAAAATGCAAAGCATTAACAATTAATGTGCATAAAAGTAGTTTTAGAACATCGTATTTTCCCCCATTACCTTTAAAATATTTTTATTAAAATATTTTTTTCAGGAATAAGTCCAAAATAATGGAAATACTATACTATTTTTGTTTCTCACAAAGACAGAAAGCTATTCTCTAATTGCAGTTATTGTCAGAGTTATGCTATGTATTAGCCAAGGCAAAATATAGTTTGGGTTACATCAATTAGTTTTTGCTGTGTAAGAAAGTATTCCAAATTTTAATGGCTTAAAATAACCATCATTTACCAACTCCTGATTCTTTGGTTTGGGAATTTGGTCTAGGTTCAGCAGGGTCATTCTTCTGTTGGCCTTGACTAGCTCCTTCAAGCAGCTGTAATTACTGGATTAGCTAGGGGCTTTTTAAGTCTTGCATGACTTCACTTACGTGTTTTATGGATGTCTTGAAGTATTTCATATGGTGATTGCATTTCAAATGCTACAAGAGAGGCAAGGCCAATGAGCACACATTTCTTGTTTCTCCTTGTGTCATCTTTTGATATAGTCTCATTGACCAAAGCAAGCGATAGCCAATCTCAGAGTCTGTGGGAGTAAATAGGACTAAATGCCCAAGGGTATAGAGCAAGAAGAGGAATTATGATGGCCATCTTGTGAGCAATATATCTCATTTCACTCTCTGGATTTACTACTTTATATCTCTTTCATATGGAAAATGTACTTGCCCTCCTTTAAAAGTTGAATCTTATGAATTCATCAACTAAATCAAGCCCAGCTGCAGGTGAGATTTCTTGGATGAGGCTCCTCAGTAAGCTTTTCTGGTATGACTACACTTTGCATGGTAGCTAGTTTCAAATAACTTTAGGATAGGGCAATCTCCAATGTACAAGAACTTTCATATTTCTGTTTATACTATGTTTGCTAAAGTCCTGGTACCTCAAACAATTACATGACCAAACTTAAGTTAGTATAGATGACTAATCAAAAATGAGGATGAGTGACTAAGTTGTGGTAATAATTTTATAAACAATTTGCCATGGTGAAGTAGGAGAAAATAGGGAAAATCAACTGAGTAAAACCATGATCTTGGAAGACTGTATTATAAAGATCTTATTTGTATCATTTTAACTCATTTATTTCTGTAGGTTTCAAGCAGTGGTTTTATTTTTTTATTTTTTTTTAAATTTTTAAAGATTTTATTTATTTATTCATGATAGACATAGAGAGTGAGAGAGAGGTAGCAGAGGGAGAAGCAGGCTCCATGCCAGGAGCCTGATGCGGGACTCGATTCCAGGTCTCCAGGATCATGCCCTGGGCCGAAAGAGGTGCTAAACCACTGAGCCACCCAGGGATCCCCCAAGCAGTGGTTTTAAAGAAGAAAGAAGTAAAATATTTTCCAAGAGGAATTTGTGGGTGAGAGAACACCCCTTTTTTTGGTATTGAGATATTTACCTTTTTTGAATATTCCTTCTTCTCTTGGTTTCTGACTTCTGTGTCATTGCATACCATTACTGACATTTCTGTGTTACACATTTTGGGGCACAGGTTTAGCTGGTGAATATTTCCCCAATTAGCTTTACCTGGAGGACCATTTGGTTATAGTCCCAACACAGACTTTGAGTCTCCTTATTAACATTCTGACACAGGCAGCAAATTCTGTGTAGTATTCACCTATGTAAAATGAAAAAAAAAACCAGCCTATGAAATGAGAGAAAATATTTGCAAGTCATATACTAGATATATAAGGAACTCATAACTCAATTTTAAAAGACCACAAAAAAATCCCATTAAAAAGTGGGGAGAGGACCTGGAAACATTTGTCCAAAGAAGGCAGGCATCCAACTGTCAATAAGTACATGAAATGATGTTCAACATCTGATTATCAGAAAAATGCAAATCAGACCCACAATGAGATATCACTTCACACCTGACAGGATGGCTATTATGAAAAAAATGATATATATATATATATATATATATACACAATGAAATATTATTCAGCCATAAAAAAGAAGAAAATCCTGCCATATCATAACATGGATGGACCTTGAGGGTATTATGTTGAGTGAAATAAATCAGAAAAAGACAAATGTCATATGATCACAATTATATGAAGAATCTAAAAACAGCAGTAACAAGATCTAATAGATATAGAGAACAGATTGGTGGTTTCCACAGGCAGGGGGTGGACAAAATAAATGAAGGTAGTCAAAAGCTACAAATTTCCAGTTATAAAAATAAGTAAATTTGGAGGATGTAATGTATATAGTCTGGTGACTATAGTTAGTGATACTGTATTGTATATTTGAAAGTCACTGAGAGAGTAGATCTTAAAACTTCCCATCACAAGAAAAAAATAGCTGTGTGGCAATGGATGTTAACTGACTTTTCATGGTGAACATTTTGCAATATATATATATATATATATATATATATATATATATATATATATATATATAATTGTGTACACTTGAAAATAATATAATGTTATATGTCATCAATTATGTCACAATAAAAAAGGAAGATATAAGAAGGACCAATAAATACATGAAAAGGTATTCATTAGTCATTCAGAAATATCATTAGTCATTATTTAAATCCAAATTAAAGCCATAATAACATATTTCATACCCACCAGAATGGGAAAGAAAGAAACAAACAAAAGATATAAATAAACTTTCACAATTTTAAGAAAACACATATAGCTGAAATTTACATTGAATGTATTTGTCAAATAGTAGAATCATTCTGATTAAAGTCAGGAATAAGTAAAAGATGGTACTGTTTTTACTAGCATTCAAGATGATAGTGGAGGACCTTACAGATACATTAAGGAAAGGAAAAGTCATGTGAAGTATAAATATTAGAAAGAGAAAGTTAAAATTACCATTATTTTCAGATGATGTGCCTGTTGCCGTAGAAAACTCAATGTACTCAGCTAACAATGTGATTTAAGACAATCTAGCAGGGTGGCCAGAAACAAGATCAAAATAAGAGAATCAATAGTGTTCCTATACAAGAGTAATACAATTAGAAAATGTAATAGAGATCCCAAAACAATTGAGAAAAAATTATGGAATGTCTAATACACCCAGTAAGAAAATTATAAAGCACTATTGAAAGAAATACAAGTAGTTCTAAGTGAATAGGAATATAAACCAATTTAATAGATGGAAAACTTTAAAAGATATCAGTTGTATTCCATGTTAGTCTATAGAGTTATTACTATCCCAATCAAAATTGCAACAATTTCTTTTTTGGAAATGGAACAGAGTCTTGAATACTTCTTACTTCTGTAGATAGATGTGTGCCAATATATACCAGACTAATTTCAGAAGAAAATTCATGGCTGGAAAGAAGGGAAATGCTTGAATTTTTCTTCACAGCTATCAAAAAAATTTTTAAGTATTGTAATGAAAACAATATGAAAACTGAAAGGCAAATCAAGCAGTGAAACATTATGGAAAATCAAGAAATTAACACATGAGTAGATGAACAGCTAGTATGTAGTGATAGTGGCTTTCGAATTGAGGAAAATGATGGAATATTTAATTAGTAAAATTGGAACAATTCTTAATTCACTTAGAAACATTAAAATGAGCTCTCAATTTCAACAAGTATTAAAACATGGATTAAAAAACCCTCTAAAGTATTTGAGGAAAAAATCAGAATATGTAGGACCCTTATATTTTCTTCTATAATTCGAAAGATTGGAGAATAAATGTTTACCTTTGTCATAGGAAAGGCCTTATGACAAGGCAAAAATATTCATGGAAAAAATTGAAAAATTGAAGAGGCAATACAACTTAGAGAATGATTCATTTTGAGAATAGGATCAGTATAACTTCAGACAAGAGGCAACATTTGAATTAAGCTTTAATTTGGATTTTGAACAGAAGACAATCTGAAACAACTTATGTAAAAGAATGGAGGCATAAAATTATAGTCAGGTATTTTTTTTAATTTTTACTTACTTATAATAGTCACAGAGAGAGAGAGAGAGACAGAGGGAGAAGCAGGCTCCATGCCAGGAGCCCGACGTGGGACTCGATCCTAGGTCTCCAGGATCGCGCTCTGGGCCAAAGGCAGGCGCTAAACCGCTGCACCACCCAGGGTTCCTTATAGTCAGTTTTGAAAAATTGTCCAGAGTGACTAGATTTCAAAATGCTCAGTAAGAGTCTATATGTTAGGACTTGACTTTCATAGGGAAGGAAATTTTTCCAGTTCCCCGTCTGATTTCTCTACTAAAAAATTCTAAAACTCTAGGAATTCAATTAATCTTAGTAATACTATTTAGCAGTGCATTAAATTATTCATTCTAAAATGGACCCATTATTTACACTATAGGTTTAGTTGGATAGTTTACTTGTGCATAAAAACAAACAAAAACATTTGGATGGTATCTGATTTTATGTGGATTTGATAATCAGCTTCAGAATATTCCATTGATCAATCGGATCAGTCTTGGTTATGGTATCTCATATTATTTAGAAATTAGCATAGTTAGGCGAGCAATTTAGCACTAAGTCAAGATTAAACTGGCTTATATTTTAATATTATTATGTGCAACATGTGTCAGCCTTATGATTTATGGTTCAGCTACCTTTTCTTTTTTTTTTTTAATTTTATTTATTTATGATAGTCACAGAGAGAGAGAGGCAGAGACACAGGCAGAGGGAGAAGCAGGCTCCATGCACCGGGAGGCCGACGTGGGATTCGATCCCGGGTCTCCAGGATCGCGCCCTGGGCCAAAGGCAGGCGCCAAACCGCTGCGCCACCCAGGGATCCCCTCAGCTACCTTTTCTAAAGGCTTATTTGGCATTCATTATATTACATACATTTAGGTAATTGAATTAAACTTGAATTTAATTTTTTGTGGTCTTACAAAACATATTAAATTTACATATGTTGTGCATTTAGTCAGTAGCTAAAATTCTAAGAAAAATGAGTTCACAAATATAAAATCTTGACATCACCAGAAACAGTATTTGAATGCCATTTTCTTATAGGAACACCAGTTTTGGGAGTTGTTTCTATTCACCTATTTATGATGAAACATAAAAAGCATTATTAATATCATAACGTATATTAATCTTAAATTCTACATGCCCAAACATATCTAGCAATTAACATATACCTGTAATTTTCCAAGCATCTTCATAAATGTTAACCCAAGTAATTATTGTAAGCTTTCTATGAGATCAGTTCTAGTATCCTGTTTTTTGATGAGGAAGGGGAAGCACAGAGAATCCAATATTTTTTAATACTTACTGCATTGAAAAGTAGCAGAGCTTTGATTACAGCCTAGCCAGGCTGACTATCTATAATCTGCTCTAAAATCCTGCCACACTAGTCTGTCTTTTATGCTGTGAAAGAAAAGTCAACTGTTAAAATTATTGGGGGAGGGGAGAAAGCATATATTCTGAGGAAATCCTAGTTATGCCATTTTGTTTTATTAAATAGGTATGTTTTTCTACTTTCTAGATTTTTAAAACATTATATAAATTTATTTCACTCCTCTTATGGTTAACTACATTATCTACCAGATACTGTAGAAGTCAGTCTAAAAATTTAATATAATTGAGAAAAATATAACATCTCATAAACTAATTTTATCTTTTGGGTAATAAGCCAAAAAAAGTTGTGTAATGCTTTCAGAAAATTTTATTTTCTATTTAATATTCTTTCTTTTCTTAATTTAATTTATTTTATGTATCCATAACATAGAGCATGTTAAGCCAAGTTTTAAACAGATGCTTCAAATGCCATTCTAATACAAATGCAATAACAGGTAACCTGCAGATACCAGATAATGCATTTTTAAAAAACCTTTTGAAATATCTAGCAACTGTCATGTGAAATGCTGAAATTTAAATGGAGAATAGTGGGGAAAATTAATTTCATTTTAAAAGTTGTATCCCAAGGACAAGACTTAACACTGTGTGGGTCTTCCCAGGATCAGAAAGGTGAAGTCGAGGCCACAAGACAAGAAGTCCATTCTTGCACTCTAACCCTACAGGTATCTGTGAGATTATTTGTATAGCTAGAGGAAGAGACAGCAGTAAACACTTGGGGAGAAACGACAGAGAAATATATATTGGAATATTTTTTACTTTATCCCAGTGAGTATAGGAAGGGTACAGAGAGTCAGCATGTTGTATGTGTAAGAACAGTCATACCACACCTGGATAAACAATCTATTTATCCTCTTGTGCTCTCCAAGGATGAGATACTAAATGAAGAAAAATAGCAGAATAGAAGCATCAATGTGTTTAAGTCCCTGTGGGACAAAGTCTGCTATAGAAAATGTTGTTGGAAAAGGGAGACATCTCATTGATCAAGGAGAAACACGGCTAAGCTTTATATAGTACTCTGCTGGGGGAGGGGGAAGGAAGATAAAAATAAAAGAGAAGATAGAGGCCAACAAGTATATTTTTGTCAACTGTGGGCATCCCCAGAGAAGAAACAAAATAAACTTACTCTTGTAATCAAGTATAATGTGACCACTAAAAATACAAGATTAATCAGCTGCAGATGGAGTAGCACATTCAAATATGTCATTAAGGATCAGAGCTAGCAGCCTTATTGGAGAGATCCAGTGCAAAATGAAAACACAGGGTCATTTGTTAAAAAGGAAGGAAAAGATTCTATTAAAGCTACAATTTGAAACTTCACAATTTCTTCCATGGTCTTTCTCTCGACCTATCTTGGTGCTTTTATGTAATTTCTAAGTAAATAAAATAAAATAAAATAAAATAAAATAAAATAAAATAAAAAATATATAAATTATCAGCCTGGGTTTTACCATTGATTTGTATAGTGTGCAACTCTAGTTCTAAATGCAAATATTAGAACATTGAACTCATATGCAGAATTTCTGAAATTACACAGTTTATATATCATACCTTGTAAGGCTTATATGTTTCATTTTATTAGAATAGTGAGAAGGCTGTATTAAACTGCTTTCAAAAAATAATAATAATAAACTGTTTTCATTTCACTTCTTGACATATGCAGATTTTACCTAAAATCTCTGCCTTCAGCTTACTGGTAAGTAAGAAAGGACTGAAAAGAAAAGGAACTATGGGTTGTCCTATCTTTCTCTTTCCTCCATTATGATCATTGCTGGGAAATAACTACACAAGTAAGAAAGGATTTCTTTGTCATTTGTGTTTCTTGACATGCCTTTGCTTTTCTGTATTTGCAAATTCTGGTTTGGATGGAGACTGTGGCCTCTCTGGGTTATAGACAAAACAAGCTTATCCTTTAGTCACTCTGAGTCTCACTGAAGTCATGGTTCCAGTGGAATTCTGTGCTATGGGGACCTCAAATATTATACAGAAATAGGGTGACAAAGAACAGTGGACATGCAAATTACAGATAATGTCTCTGCTCATGTGCATTGTCTACTGTTCCATTGGGATTCACTTCAAAACACAAGTTTAAAGATGAAATTATTAAGAATTTTAAGATAGTAGGGCACCTAAGTGGCTTAGTTGGTTAAGTGTTTGCCTTCGACTGGGATCATGATCCCAGGGTCCTGGGATGGAGCCACATGTCAGGCTCCTGGCTCACCAGGGAGTCTGCTTCTCCCTCTGCCCCCTGCCTTATTTTCTCTCTCTCTCTTTTTTTCTCTCAAATAAATTCTAATATACATTCTTCAGGAAAGTGATTAAAATATTAAGGAAAGGATTGCAATATCTACGCAAATCAAAATACATGCAAAAAAAATTACAAATCAGACCGATAGAATTTCTCTGAAAGCTAAGGCTAAAGAAGGTGGCACAGCTATGACAGTCATCAGCAACACCAGATAATAAAAAGAGGAAAATCCAGCAGCTTTAGCACAGGCAAAAGAAGATGGAACATGCAATCCAAGGCACAGAGAAGAAAGAGCCATTCCTGAAATTGGGATGGACAATCTGAAATAAGGCAGGGCATAGCTGAGGCCAGTCTAGTGTATCATCACTGGGAGCCAAATGTGGAGAGAAAGTAATTTCTCATGAATCCATCTGTTAAAAACAAATTCAGAGGCAAAAGTGAGTATTAAGATAAAACTGAGGCATTGAGGGAGAGAGCCTAGTGGGAAGTAATTGAGGTACATGAGCCTTATATCTGGAGAGTCTGCTCAGGAGAAGTACCAGATTGTCAACAGGGTGGGAAAGTGGTATGAAATCATAATTTAGAGGAACGAATGATGTGATAAAAGGAGTGTGGAGTACTGCAACTGGGAGCTGAGCTAGGGCCTGGAGCTCACCATGAAGCACAGACTGGATGTGGCTGGAGCCCGACCCATAGGGCAGTGTGAAGTCAATTGTGGTAGCTACTTGAGCCAATGCTAACTTACTTGCCCTTAGAGTGTACTTACATTCAAAAGTACAAGGTTGACGTGTATGAGGCTTCCTTTTGGATCCTGCTTAAACAGAATTCCCTTAAGACTAGATATTGGTGTACCCACCCACACAGGTGTGTTACATGTAGACATTGCTAAGAGGACGGAGGAAGACAGAGACTATGGGGGAAAAAAAAAAAAGAAGAAGGCACTATTGAATAGTGCAGTCAAATTCTTTTGGGATTAAATATTCAGATACTTTGTTTCTCTTCTCTTTTAGGAGCAGACCTTGACTTGAGTATACTAAATATTCAGTGGAACAAATGAGAAAAAAATACTGTTTTAGAAAATGCATAAAACACGTTACAAGTTTTACAATGAAGTTTTACAATCTATTTTAAAAATCTTGCCTGATAAATAGATTTAAAAAAATCTATTTTAAAAAATTTTGCCTACATAGGTACAATCTATTTTGAAAATTTGCCTGGTAAGTAAAAATAAGTAGGGGACTTTGGTAAAGGAAGATGTTTTAGTACACATAGATGCATACATTTTCTAGCCATCTGATTAGCTCCTGTAAGACACCAAATTATAGTTAGAATAAATTAAGTTACAGTACAGGAGGAGATCTTTACCTTTTTAAAGATCTGGTCACTCAAATAAATACATTTGCAAATCGTTACAAATATTTCCTATTTAATTTTCATCAAATAAAGCAACTGGAGTATGTAAATTGGCTCATGTGGAAACACTTGTAATAACTGCAACTGACATATTGTATGAAGTTAAAGATTCCTTTATGTTTTTTTAAAGATTTATTTATTCATTAATGAGAGACACACATACACACAGAGAGAGAGAGAGAGAGAGAGGCAGAGACACAGGCAGAGGGAGAAGCAGGCTCCATGCAGGGAGCCCGACATGGGACTCGATCCCCGGTCTCCAGGATCACGCCCTGGGCTGAAGGCGGCGCTAAACCGCTGGGCCACTGGGCTGCCCTCCTTTATGTTTTTATAGGAGTATTGCAGTTTACTAATAGGGAAACTGAAAATAAGGTATGTAATTATCGAAGACCAGAAACAGGACTTATGTCTGCTGATTTTTGACTGTTAATAATATGATACTTTATGTATTTTAGGATAACATATAGGGCTTTTCAAAGTTAGATGTACATGATTTTTTTAAATCGATGTAAAATGTGCACAGTGATGTAAGATTCTGTAAGGAGGGTGATCCATCTGCCTTGCTGTGCTAGATAGAAGAATATTGTAGCTATATTGAAGGAGAATTCTGTGTTTTCCCATTAAAAATCCCTCTTGTCCTAACCTCTGCCATATTAGCTTAAAAGGTGTTTCTGTTCAAATGGCTATCTACCAACAGTCTCTTCATTGTTTAAGATGAAGAGAAGACAACTATTTTTTTTTTCAGATTTTACTTATTAATTTGAGAGAGAGCATGAGAGAGCACGAGCTGGGGAGGGAGAAGCAGACCCCATTGAGCAGGGAGCCCTATACAGGGGTGGGAGAGGTGGGTTCCACCCCAGGATCCTGAGATCCTGACCTAAGCAGAAGGCAGACGCTTAAACTGACTGAGCCACCCTGGCACCTGAAGAAGACAACTATTTTTATGCAATTCATAGAGTATTATGGGACTTTGTTTGGAAAGTTTGTGTAGGGCAACAGCTGAGGCATTTCCTTGAACCACCGGATTCAAATTCACACATGCTCTTTTCAAGCATTTGTGCGATTCCTTTAAGGAAAAAGGCAGACCATTCTAATTGTTTAGAGAAAGACAACATTTTGGTAGGGAAAACCCTGTTCCACATTATCAGAGAGAACAGTTTGGAAGAAGCATGTACCTGATGTATTTCTCCAGAGGAGAGGAACACATTCTGTTGCTGCCCAAATTCATATACTTTGAAAACATGGTCCCCTTTAAAACATTTTCCAATATGTAGCCATAGCTAGAGAAATATCCTGATACCCAAAAACCTTACCCATATATTTAAAGAATTGGCATTTTAATTCAATATCTTTACAACTTCATTTTTATAATAATAGGTTATATGCCTCAGAGATAACCAAGGGGAAATTTGCAATTTTCCTGGAAGTTAGACAAAACTAACTGGAAAGGAATCATAATTTCATAGTTCCAAAATAAGAATATGTGTGATAAAAAGTAACCTACTTGGCAAATTCTATATGCTGTTCTATATATGTGTTTCGAATGATTAAGTGATTGATTTTCTAGATTATTTTGAGAGATTGAGAAAAATCAGTAACACATTTGAGAAAAGATTTATTGGATAATTTAAAAATATTTTACTAAAGGCATATACAATGACTAATGCCATGATTACAAAGGTTATGTAAAAGAAAATTTCTATTTCCAAAACAATTCTACAGGAAAGGAAATAATAGGAAATAAAAAATCAGGTTGTGAGTTTATGAGCATTATGAAGAAAATATTTGCCTTTAGGGTATATTGCAAGTATTAAGGTATTTGATCTAATTCTCGAAAACTATCCACTCATTCTTAGTCTCTAGGTGAATCAGTATGAGTCTTAAAAACATAAGCAATTTTAAACTAGGAATTTACAAGTACATTTCCCAGAATATGTCTACAATTATAAAGTCCTTGGGGCAATTTTACATTCCTCAAACTTGTTCTGAAAATAATTGACATTTTCATAGACCATTGAATCAGATTAGTTATGCATTTCAGTTCACAGTAAACTCTTCTTCACACAGAATAGTAAATTGGAATTAGTTTGGTTAACTGAAAGCTATAGTATAATCTATATATACATTATGAATTTGAAAAGAATTAGAATACAATGAAATATATTTGACATAAAATCTTTGCTAATATAACCTGCCATTTTTGACTGCTGTTTTGCTTCTTGATGACATAATGCATATGGTATTTGGCAGAAGGCTAATATATGCTAGGTATAAATATATTTTAAAAACAATACCATGATAGCTTATTCGTTACTTTTTTTTTTTACTCAAAAATGTCCATGGTGAAGTTGTTTTGCATTTTTGTTCAGCTCATTGAATATGTTGAGCTTTTCCTATGCTGCTCTTTCTACACTCTTTACTGTGTATTCCTCAAACCTCATATATCCCCAAGAAGCTAACTCTCAGCCATATCTTCACTTCCTACATCATATGAATATAAATGTGTATGTATATGTATTTTTGCTCTTTACTTCCTTTCTTTTCCACATCTAACATTTCTCATTTCTCCCACTTTGTCAGATCTACCAACTTTGCATTACCCAACTCATTGCTTCATCAATTTTATCCTTCTTTCTCCTATAACATGACTTTTTTTCCTCAGAATTCATTTTTATGGTCTATAAATGCTTTCAAGCCATCCTTATTCTAAAAATAAAGACAAGTCAAAGTTTTCCATTATTCTTGCCTTCCTATATGGTTAAATTCTTTGTTATATTTCCATAATACAGAACTTGTTTTAAAAAAATAAACTCCTCCCTGCACCCAATACCAGTATTCAATTCCTGAATTCTTCTTTTTTATGATTACTTAATGGTAAAATCCAACAACTTATTTCAAAGAAGAGGAGTGAGTAAAATCAATTGAAGCACTCCACTTTCGCACACAACTTTTGTGTTAGGCAGGTGGCCATTGTTGCAGTAGTAAATAAACTTGAGCATAAATAATGGCTTAAACTTCATAGAAACTAATTTATTGAACATGTAAAGCCCCAAATGAGAGTTCATGTTTGGCAAGTGGCTTTCCTCTTCCGCGTCATGAGACAGAGATTCAGTCATTTCCATCTTGTGGTTCTACCATTTTTGGGACATGGTCCCAATGCCACTCTGTTCATCTATATAAAGTTGTTGGAAATGTAAAGAGGATGCTCTATATTGTATATCTAAATTTTTATGGTCTGACCTAGAAGTGATTTTCCCACTTCTACTCATATTCTATTGACTAGAACTTAGCTTTGAACACATTTAATTGTAAAAGAAGGTAGGAAATTTAAATCTACCTGTGTCCAGAAAGAACAAAATGAATGTAATGAGAATGTTCCCATTCCCAGTCCCTGCCATACCACAGGAAGATTTTCCTTCTGAGATTTTTGCTTCTTCCATCCACCTCCTTAGTTTTTAAATTCTCTCATTAAGTATGAAGAGTTCAAATGGAACCCTATTTGTGGTTGGCCTATGAATCCCTTACTCTGACTCAAATACTGTTGACAAGAAAGAGCTATTACAAAGAACAACCCAAACTATTAATGTCAGCTGACTATCACAAAGAGTGTAATACAAGTTTTGCAAAATAGAGGTTAATTTTCATCTCAAGTTATCATATGCAACCCAACATTGTTTGAGGAATCCACAAGAGGCTCTTTTTAAATTCCACTCCATAGTCATTAACTGGGCATGAAGAGACTCTTCTCAAATCCAGATGCTTTCAGAATGATAGGCTTTCCTCTAAAAAGCCCCATTTTTTCCACTCCTTCTCTTTCACTCCTCTTATTCACAGTTCACGTATATAATTTTTTGGTTGACATGCTTAAAGAGTAATATCCATTTAATACATTGTAATATTACTGCTTTCCAATAGCCAGAGAAAACACAGTTGTCTTTTCAATACACATATTTAAAAAGTTTTACTGTGGTATGGTTCCATTCTGAGCCATTCCTCTGTGGACAGGTGATTCTGTTTATCATGTTTTTTAAAAAGTTGAGAAGACTTTATAGGAGAGAGGCATGCATCATATTGTAGTTCCTTTGAATTTGAATTCAAAGCTAAGTTCTAGTCAGTATAATATGAGTAGAAGTGAGAAAACCACTTCTAGGTCAGACCATAATGTCATATATTTATTGAATAAATTTCCTGTTTTAGTTTTTTTTATTAAACACTCATGTATTATTTAAGCACATATAATTTTTATAAAATGCATCCCCTGAGACTGTCCTTTGCTAATTACAAGGAAAGGAAAAAGCAACAATATATTAATCTAATTAAGTTGATCATTGTAAAAGTCAAGCATTACCTAGGATCAAAGTTATATTTTAGCATAGTTAATTAAATTAAATTGTCTTCATTGATTTATTCCTGCCCAAACTTACAAATCTTTATTTGCATTAATGAGTAAAATACATTGTTCAATTTTATTTCATTTAGACTTAAAAAAATAAATGATGTATCTCTATTCTGGGGAAGTGGAATTCATACAAAGTTAATTTACTGTCCAAAATTACTTTAAAAATCTATCAGCTTGAAATATCAGTTTTATTTAGCATTTTCAATTTGAAGAGTTAGAGAACATTAAAAAAGCACATTCTCAATGATTAGTGAAGAATATTCTGTGTGGTTTCATTCTAATTATACGGTAACTTTTTCTTCAAGAAGTTTTTGATTCACTCTGTTCCATTTGTTATTGCTTCTAGATTAGCACTAAACAAGGAATCAGTCTAAGATAATAGAATGGTTCTTAAGGTATTAAGAATGCAATATGAATTTGTGAAAAGTGTTCTCATTGAGTTAAAGAATTCTATAATTTCAATAGGACTGGAATTAGGCAGACATAGCATTATATTTTTGGAATGTGAACAGAGTATAAATTGTTATTTCTTCAATGAATTCAATTTAGTGACAGATTTAAATATGGCACCAATGGGTTATACTCATCTATTTCAGAGGCACCGGTTTCTATGTGATTACAAGATTCAATTTAGCTATGCAAAACTCTTGATTGAAAAGCAATTTTATTGTGGATAAAGTGATCACACAACTTGCTTTCTTTGGAAAGTGCAGAGTTATTTCATGATAGTTCTGGTGTAATCATTAATAATCCACCCCTTTACTCTCATAGGGTCCTGATCTGAAGATATTATATGCTTATTCTTGGATGATACATCATACAGTTATTCTAATTGTAAGAAAACCCAAATTTAGAAAGTTCTAAATATTTTGCTTTATATATGATTCATGAGTTACTAAAAATTAAGAGTGTACTTAATTTTTATAAATAAATTTATTACATATATAAAGATTATTATTTATCTCTTAGAATACAGTTTGAATTGCTGTTATGGAAGTCATTTTGTAGATTGATTCTTGTGAAGTTTTTTTTCATTCATTCATTATGAATATATATTGGATGCATATATATCAAATATTGTTCTAAGTGACTAGGAGTCGAAGAGAAGTATCTGGCCCAATGAGCTTACATTCTAGATGGAAAGGCAAAGGGACCAGGTATAGCAAATATATACAACCTATTGTCCCTTAGCAAAATGGTGTTGGTATATAACATAATCTCACTTCATAAAATGCTGTTTATCATTAAGCTGTTGGAAGGGAATAGAAGTGGAAAAGAAGTCCTAAAGTATACAAAGTCCTGGTAAGACCTTAAAATTCCAGAGAACAGTGGCATGGATGGGCCCCAAAGACTGAGGCAGTCAAATTGCTCTAATAGCAGATCCAATCAGCTCAATATTTAATTGAAATATTTGAGCTTTGGAGCATTCATATGGAAAGTGATGTAGAAATTACAGTAACTTAAAAAAAAAAAGAAAGAAAAAAAAAAAAGGCAGGGCAGTACAATCCACTGTCCTAAAGGAAATTTAGAAAGAACAATTCAGAAAAATCCTACCTTGCTCATAGAACCCATGAGGCTGAGAGATACACAACACTGAAGGTTTCTGCTGTCAATACTCAGGTCCTTTAACATCTGTGGCAGACCCCTGTGAGAGATCTGTCTTATAGACCTGAGTTTAGGCACATTCCTGAAACAGGGTTTTGTTAGAGACAGAACTATTTGGGTGGTTTACACTTGTGTAGTCATATTGATTGTTCAAATATTGAACTATTTCAGTATTAACTCCTAGCCATCTGGCCCCGCTCATGGAACTGCTCTTTTATCCAGCAATGAAAGAATTAATACCAGGCACCTCTATTCTGTCTCTATGGTGTGTCTTCCTTTTGTTTGGCCAGTATCTCTGCTGGTTTTAAAATATTTTTATTATCTTCTGAATTCAGTTTCCTTAGAAATCTGTGGAGGTAATTCTAGCAAACCATTCTAGCCTATCCTAATTTAGAAGGCTGGAAGTTGTAGTCTATGAACTATGGAATAGATGTAATTTGTTCAATTTTGAGTCAAAAAAAATTTTTTTTTGCCACAATACAGCATTATTTTGTGTTTGTAAGTGATGGCAGAGATGGTATAATAAATTCAGTTTTTGTCTTTGAATGAAATAAATTGTTGCTTGTTTCTTTTAATTTTAATATTGCTTTTGATGTTTATGATTAGTCACATTAAATGTCAGGAAAATATAATTACTGTATTTAGCCTCATTTTTTACCCTGATATCCTGGAATGCTATAATTTGAATTAGAGCAGATGTATTGAATATATAAAGTTTAACCTCTATTGGATTAATAGTTGTTCATTGAAATTGATTTAAGCTGGATTCTGATTGAAAAGTTATCAATAATAGCAAGCAAACTGTATACTTGAATTATGCTTACACTTGAATTATTTTTATATTAATATTGGTAAAGTTGAAAGAGAATCATTGTAACTATATATTAAGAATAATTCCTGGAATGCCTGGGTGGCTCAGCAGTTAAGCATCCACCTTCTGCTCAGGGCGTAATCCCCATGTCCTCAGATGGAGTCCCATATCTGGCTCCCTGCATGGAGTCTGCTTCTCCCTCTGCCTATGTCTCTGCCTCTCTGTGTGTGTGTGTGTCTCTAATGAATAAATAGATAAAATCTTTAAAAAAAAAGAATGATTCTTATTTAAATACAGATATCCATTTAATTGAAACTAATGACAAAAACATTAATGCATTGAAATTAGGTTTATTCCAAGGCAAAAATACCTAATAATTACTGGTTTTGAGTAGTAGGACATCTACAAATAATAAACAGAATTAATAATGAAAATATAATCATGAAAAAATACAGATTTCTTAAGAAAGAAAAAATACATATACTAGTACCTCTACAGATAATCTTTAATAAAAACTGACTTTTCTATGAGATAAATATGCCTATTCTTGCTTTTGATATATTTTATAGTTGGTTCACATCATCGTTCCCAGGTCTCATATTTTCGATTATGTTCATAATGCTGACCTTAAGTGAATAATATGTTTTAACCACAGGAGAGGGTTAGAAAGTTATGATATTCTGAACTGAGAATATATTAGATTTTCCTTCAAAATTTCAGGCATGGAAAGATGTCAGAAGAGCAAACACTAGAGAGATCTTGCAATAAAAAAAATCACTAGAAAACTAATCTTTAATAAAATTCACTCAAGAACTATTCTTCAGGGCTCGTTTATTCAAATTCCATAGAAAAAGAAGTGATGATTTGACTATAATAGTAGTTGTTTGATATAATAGTAACCTTTGCCCAATGTAGATGCAACCCTAGAATGCACCATTGGATTTTATCTATTTTCCAGTATGGGCTACTAAAAATTTAAGTATGTACTGGAAGGAAGATAAAAAGAATGATCACTCTTCTAAAATTTGTTATATCCAGGGAAGGCCGCTAACTTTTTAACAAATCCTGTAAATTAGAATACGATAAAAATCTTCTAAAATTTGTTATATCCAGGGAAGGCCGCTAACTTTTTTTTTTTTTCCTTTTTTTTGGGAAGGCCGCTAACTTTTTAACAAATCCTGTAAATTAGAATACGATAAAAATCATAGCTATTGGAAACACTGCCTGTGTTTCTTTTACTAGGTAATTTTTATTGTGTATTCCTGGTATTTCATTCCTGTAGTATTTATTTACTTTAGAATATCTCCCAGAGTTATATATTTAGCAAGAATTTTGTCTTTCCATTTCTGTCCCCTCTGCCCCCTTAATAAAGATATATGGTCTCTATAACTTCAGGTATATCTTTCTTACAATTTTTAACTGTTTTTTTTTTGTTTGTTTGTTTTGTTTTGTTTTTTCATTTGTAACTGTTTTAAGCAAGCAACACTCTATTCCTAATCTTTCTGAACAATGTTATGAACCTATTGAGAGCTGGAGATATTAAATGACTTCCATACATATATTAATAAATCTGATCCTTGTTTTTCATTTGTATAACTAAAAATACAGTTGTATTTTTATCTAATTTTTCTTTTCTCTTGTCAGCTTTATATTCATTGGGTATGCAACGCTGTAGAATATAGGAACGTTTTCACATTTTCACTAATCACTTTTAGATTAATTTAGAAGTAAGTGATATTTTCTGTGTTAGGCTATTTTTTCATAAGAGCTAATGATTTAAGGCAAATGTATATCTTGATTTGTTCATATATTTTAAGGAAAATAAGTTCTTATCGCTGTAAAGTAGAACAATCAAAACAACAAAAGTCACACTAGAACTAGTAAATGATACTAACTTCAAAATCTCTGTGGCTGATGTATTATTGATTATATCTGCACCATTTAAAATGTAATAGCTACATATAGGGTACAATTTACTTTAGTATTAATAAAAATTAAACACAATTAAAAATTAAGTTTCTCAGTCATAGTAGGTATCTTTCAAGCGTTTAATAGTCACATCTGTCTCCTGGCTACCATATTGGATAGTGCAAAGTAAGACATTTCCATCATCTCAAAAAGCTCTGTTGGAAAGCACCACTCTAAATCATTTGGTGTGAACTTTGGATGAAGTATCAAGTTTAGAATAGATAACTTTTAAAAGAATGACAATATTAATACATAAAATTATAATTTATTATGATTTTAATATACTTTTTATTTTAGAATAGTTTCAGATTTACAGAAAAGTTGCAAAGATAGTAGAGAGAGCTCCTACATACCCTAGCCTCAATTTCCCGTGTTATTAACATCTTGCATTAGTTTGGACCATTTTTCAAAATTAACGAACTAATTTATACATTATTATTCAATAATATTCAGTAAGGGACTAAAGTTTATCCTTTTGTCAAATTTACTTAGTTTTACTTAATGTTCTTTTTCTGTCCCAGGATCCCATACAGGATCCTACATTTAGTCCTACTGTATCCTTAGATTCCTCCAGACTGTAACTGTTTCTCAAACTTTCCTGGTTTTTGATAACCCTGACATTTGAGGTATACTGGTCAAGTATTTTGTAGAATGTCTCTCAACTAGCATTTATCTGATGTTTTTCTCATGACTAAAGGAGAACTATGGGTTTTTCAGAACTATGGGTCATAAAAATGCTATTTTCATCATATCATATTAATGGTATATTCTACTAAATTGTCTAACATTGTTGATGTTAATCTTAATTGGCCTGGTTGAGGTAGTGTATGTCAAGATTCTCTGTTGTAAAATTATGCTTTCCCCCCATTTCTATACTGTACTCTTTGGAACGAAGTTACTAGATACAGTCCACATAAAGAGTGGGGAGTTTTGTTCTACTTGAGAACAGAGTACTTACATAAATAATTTGTAATCCTTTTGGAAAAAGATTTGCCTAGACAAATCAAAATGAGTTAACCTTTCCTTAATGAAAACAGAAACATCAACTTTGATTTTATTGGCTATGTTATTTCTTTTTTTCTTTTTTTTGGCTATGTTATTTCTTGAGGAGAATTTAGGTGTAAGACTCTGGGCATTTATAAGGGATACGTCTGACTTAAGCCTCAACCGCATTGAATATGGAAATATTTGCAGAAATATTGTCTATTTTTCTTGGATCAATTTCTACTGAGATTCATTTATTTATTAAATTATTTAACAAATGCTTATCAAATCCCTAATATATACCAGAACCTCATCTGGGTTTTGGAAATATATTATTAAAGAAAAAAAAAAGACAGTAATGACCAGTCTCATTACATAGTAGTGGGGGGGGGGTACAGACAAAAATAATAAGTATTCTATAATACATCAGATGGTGGTAAGTGTTATGGTAAATATAAATCAGAAACAGAGATAGAGATTTTGGGGTTGCTATTTTAAGCAGTTTGTGTTGAAGTAACATGTGTGCTGAGAATGTATGGAAGTGAAGGAGCAAGCCAGGGATTATCTGGAGAAAGCGTTTCAAGCAGAGAGATCAGCAAGTACTATGACCTGGCATTGTCTATAATTAGTTATGTGAAAGTGCCTCTATAGCAACAAGCAAAGAAAATGAGGTTAAAGTGGTAGTGGGAGGGTGGGGCTGGCTCAATCATCTGTTCCTTTAGGTAATTGTTGAAATTTGGATTTAGGTTTGACAGAGATGGGAAACTTTTGAATGGTATTGAGCAGATAAGAGATGTGACTGGCTTGCATTTTAAGTACTGGATGCTAATTAACCACAGAGGTGGGTAATTCTGGTGAATTATTCGTAGTTTATCATTCCTGAAAGTGTATTATTTGAGATAATAACTTTACAGTCACTTCATATAGATGTTAAGAACTGGTCATGATCTGTGTATTTGGAAAACGATACCAAAGGGTAAGTTAATGTCTTGGGTAAAAGCTGTGAGAGAAAGAAAAGAATAAAAAATTACTTCTGGATTTTTGCCCTGAACAACTGAAAGTAGAAACTTGCCATTTATTAAGATGTGATAGCCATGTGAAGAGCAGGATGGGATAAGAATTTTAGCCCTTGTGAATTTGAGATGTCCATAAGGGTTGCTAGGAAATCAGTTGTACATATTCATTAAATTCAGAGTGAAGGGTCTAGTTGGAGATGAACATTTGTCAACATCGTGTTGTGGAGAAGAAGAAAATCAATCTTGGAATTGATTTAATGCAGAAGTGACGGAGAGTAATTGGAAACTCAGAATAAATAGTGTTTTCAGGGAATTTCACTTTCGGGAATTTCACTTTCAGGAATTTACCTTACAGGGTTTCTATGAGTATTAAATGTTCTCTGAAGAACTGCCAGAGTGTTAGAAAGTCATTAATGTAGATGTGTGATAACACTAAATATTATGATTGAAGTAAATAGTGTGACATGTAATTTGAAGCTGGGATTTTAGGGAGAAGGAAAGAAGAATGATTTGGATACTTAATGATGTACAAAAATGACCATTCTTTATAGATAATTTAGCTTGAGAGGGTCCTTGTGGTTCATAAGATAGAGCCAGTTCTTGATTAGGAACAAGAAATTCACAAGAGTGAAAATAATATCAAATAAATTGAGAATGGAAGTGATTCTGGTTATGAAGGACTGTTGAGTTACAGCAGGCAGAATGACAAGGGTAAGAAGCTTGGGAGAGTTGAGACTGGGAGTCAGAGCTGTGTGGACAAGGTTCCTTTGGGTCATTGATTAGACTAATGGGCATAAAAAGAAAAGCTCTCCTGAGCCCAAAATGAGAGATGGATAAGAGGCTGTAATAGTGGTTGTTGGTTGGGGCAAGAAAGGGGGGAAGTTTATCAGGTCAAAGTTGATTTCTTATACTTGTCTTCACTTCTGTTTCTGTAGGAATGGACCCTAGTAATCGCAGTCTTAACTCAAAATAAATGGAATCCAGGCACTCTGACTTCCCTCTTGCTTATGGGGATATGGAAGCCAGAGTAGGCACAGTGCATTAGAACTATGGGGGTCCCTGGGTGGCTCAGCGGTTTAGTGCCTTCCTTTAGCCCAGGGCGTGATCCTGGAGTCCCAGAATCGAGTCCCGCGTCGGGCTCCCTGCATGGAGCCTGCTTCTCCCTCTGCCTATCTCTCTCTCTCTCTATCATGAATAAATAAATAAAACCTTAAAAAAAACAGAACTAGTTTCTTCTTCACATAGGAGTACATCGAATTGTGGAGTTGACTCTATTAATTCCAATAAAGGAACGAGGCCAGTCACATACACAGGAAGCTGTAGGAGCACATGTTTGCTATATAGAGCATATCAACATCCAATAAGCCAACTGCCTCATCAAATATCTCCAAATTTCTATTACATGGAAAATTTTATTTCCCAGACCTTGTGGGTAATGAGAATATTATGATGGTAGAGGTGTCTTATTCTCACAAGAACATCAGTAGAGTGGAAGGAAATCCATATTTCCCAGAGCGTTATACATGGCAGGTAGTATTTGTCAGGTTTTGGATATATATGCCAAGGGAGAAGATGAAGGAGGGCTTTGATCTGTAGCAGTGTGGCAATTAATGAACTGTACTGGTATCAGAGATAAATAGCAGTTTTAGCAGTTGCTATAGGTTGGAAATACTGGAAAGAAAGAAAGATTTTTTAAAAAGAGATTTTTAAGAACATTTGGTATGTAATGAGCCTTAT